>NC_090265.1:871717704-872017704 GCF_040414725.1 Anabrus simplex
GTCACCCGTTTTATGAGGGATAATGGTTTGTTTTTTCGTATATAAATGTAGTGTTTCGTATTAGTCTTTGTATTATTGTTCACTATGTTGTATTAATTTGACTCTGTTTTAGTTTGTGTTTGTCTATTTTAATGTGTTTTTAATAGTCATTTGCATGATATATTATTGAATTTTTAGGCAATCTTATCTTGTCGTCCGTCTCGTACCATTAGGGGCCGATGACCTTAGAAGTTAGGCCCCTGTAAACAACAAGCATCGTAATCACCATCATCATCATAATCACGTCTTTTGAGACTTCACTAAGCTTGAATTACACATGTACTTATATTAGAATTGCTGCCTGCTTGATAGAAGTATCGATAACGTTCGATGTTCACGAATTTCCATTTCTTCCACTTCAGGACGAGTGCTATCCTCGGGTGTCGTATAATGGCGGATAAGTGAGAGTTGTCCGACTTGTTGGCTGAATGGTCAGCGTACTGGCCTTCGGTTCAGAGGGTCCCGGCTTCGATTCCCGGCCGGGTCGGGTATTTTAACCTTCATTGGTTAATTCCAATCCCTGCAATTCACACACCACGCATAACACTATCCTCCACCACGCATAACACGCAGTTACCTAGACATGGCAGATGCCGCCCACCCTCATCGGAGGGTCTGCCTTACAAGTGCTGCACTCGGCTAGAAATAGCCACACAAAATTATTAGTGAGAGTTTCAGCAGGCCAAAGCAGGACATCACAACCGTTGAATTTTGCACTTTTCAAATTCAGAACAAATATTTTTACAATGGTTCATGCTTGTGGGTTACTGTAGTCACGTCCTAGTTCGTGAACCATGGGCAGCGGCTGAGTGGCCTAGTAAGTGGTCCTGAGAGTCGAGATAGCAGTTGCTATGGAATGGGAGTGGGCATCTCGGACATATTCTGAGTCATGGCCCTCCTTGTACTCAGGCGGCTAGGACTATACAGTTCACCGGTGGTCCATAACCCGTTAGAGGAGAGATCCTCACTTGGACTATGTGCAAGTAGGGTAGCATCCTGCTTCATGAATTTACCGAGCTCAGACCATTTTAAGCAAGCCTCGGACCTATGGGAGTAATGGAGTCCCACTCCCATTTGACAGGCGAGGGACTCCTTGGAAACAATTTGGCGAACGAAATAAAATTCGATGGGGGAGCTATCAATATATATGGGGCTTATGAAAGAAAGAAAGAAAGAAAGAAAGAAAGAAGGTAGAACTGGCTGAGTCAGCAAAGAGGATGCATCTGGATGTACTAGGAGTAAGTGATATCCGGGTAAGGGGAGATAACGAGGAAGAGATAGGAGATTATGAAGTGTACTTGACGGGTGTTAGAAAGGGAAGGGCAGAGTCTGGGGTAGAGCTGTTTATCAGGAATACCATTGCACGCAAAATAGTTTCTGTTAGGCACGTAAATGAGCGAATGATGTGGGTAGATTTGTCAGTTGGAGGAATTAGGACGATAATTGTATCCGTGTATTCACCATGTGAGGGTGCAGATGAGGATGAAGTTGACAAGTTTTATGAAGCATTGAGTGACATCGTGGTCAGGGTCAACAGCAAGGATAGAACAGTGCTAATAGGCGATTTCAATGCGAGAGTTGGGAATAGAACTGAAGGATACGAAAGGGTGATTGGTAAATGTGGGGAAGATATGGAAGCTAATGGGAATGGGAAGCGTTTGCTGGACTCCTGTGCTAGTATGGGTTTACCTGTTAAGAATATATTCTTCAAGCATAAGGCTGTTCACCGCTACACATGGGAGGCTAGGGGTACCAGATCCATAATAGACTATATCTTAACAGACTTTGAATTCAGGAAATCTGTTAGGAATGCACGAGTTTTTCGCGGATTTTTCGATGATACAGACCACTATCTGATCTGTAGTGAACTAAGTATCTCTAGGCCTAGAATAGAGAAATGAAATAAGTCTGTAAACGAATAAGGGTAGAAAATCTCCAGGACGAGGAAATTAGACAGAAGTACATGATTTGTGAGAAGTTCCGAACAGTGGACAGCAAGCAGGTTCAGGATATAGAAAGTGAATGGGTGGCATACAGGGATGCTGTAGTAGAAACAGCAAAGGAATGCCTAGGAACAACTGTGTGTAAAGATGGGAAAAGGCGAACGTCTTGGTGGAATGATGAAGTGAGAGCAGCCTGTAAACCTAAAAAGAAGGCTTATCAGAAATGGCTCCAAACAAGGACAGAGGCAGACAGGGATTTGTACGTAGATGAAAGAAACAGAGCGAAACAAATAGTTGTTGAATCCAAAAAGAAGTCATGGGAAGATTTTGGTAATAACCAGGAAAGGCTAGGTCAAGCAGCAGGGAAACCTTTCTGGACAATAATAAAGAATCTTAGGAAGGGAGAGAAAAAGGAAATGAACAGTGTTTTGAGTAATCGAGGTGAACTCATTATAGATCCCAGGGAATCACTGGAGAGGTGGAGGGAATATTGTGAACATCTCAGTGTAAAAGGAAATCATCCTGGTGGTGTTGCAAACAGCCAAGCTCATGGGGAGGAGGAAAATGATGTTGGTGAAATTACGCTTGAGGAAGTGGAAAGGATGGTAAATAAACTCCATTGTCATAAGGCAGCAGGAATAGATGAAATTAGACCTGAAATGGTGAAGTATAGTGGGAAGGCAGGGATGAAATGGCTTCATAGAGTAGTAAAATTAGCGTGGAGTGTTGGTAAGGTACCTTCAGATTGGACAAAAGCAGTAATTGCCCCTATCTATAAACAAGGGAACAGGAAGGATTGCAACAACTATCGAGGTATCTCTTTGATTAGTATACCAGGCAAAGTATTCACTGGCATCTTGGAAGGGAGGGTGCGATCACTCGTTGAGAGGAAGTTGGTTGAAAACCAGTGTGGTTTCATACCACAGAGGGGCTGTCAGGATCAGATTTTCAGTATGCGACAGGTAATTGAAAAATGCTACGAGAGGAATAGGCAGTGTGTTTATGTTTCGTAGATCTAGAGAAAGCATATGACAGGGTACCGAGGGAAAAGATGTTTAACTATATTGGGGGACTATGGAATTAAAGGTAGATTATTAAAATCAATCAGAGGCATTTATGTTGACAATTGGGCTTCAGTGAGAATTGATGGTAGAATGAGTTCTTGGTTCAGGGTGCTTACAGGGGTTAGACAAGGCTGTAATCTTTCACCATTGCTGTTCGTAGTTTACATGGATCATCTGCTGAAAGGTAGAAAATGGCAGGGAAGGATTCAGTTAGGTGGAAATGTAGTAAGCAGTTTGGCCTATGCTGACGACTTGGTCTTAATGGCAGACTGTGCCGAAAGCCTGCAGTGTAATATCTTGGAACTTGAAAATAGGTGCAATGAGTATGGTATGAAAATTAGCCTCTCGAAGACTAAATTGATGTCAGTAGGTAAGAAATTCAACAGAATTGAATGCCAGATTGGTGATACAAAGCTAGAACAGGTTGATAATTTCAAGTATTTAGGTTTGTGTTCTCCCAGGATGGTAATATAGTAAGTGAGATTGAATCAAGGTGTAGTAAAGCTAATGCAGTGAGCTCACAGTTGCGATCAGGAGTATTCTGTAAGAAGGAAGTCAGCTCCCAGACGAAACTGTCTTTACATCGGCCTGTTTTCAGACCAACGTTGCTTTACGGGAGCGAAAGCTGGGTGGACTCAGGATATCTTATTCATAAGTTAGAAGTAACAGACATGAAAGTAGCAAGAATGATTGCTGGTACAAAGAGGTGGGAACAATGGCAGGATGGTACTCGGAATGAGGAGATAAAGGCTAATTTAGGAATGAACTTGATGGATGAAGCTGTACGCATAAACCGGCTTCGGTGGTGGGGTCATGTGAGGCGAATGGAGGATGATAGGTTACCTAGGAGAATAATGGACTCTGCTATGGAGGGTAAGAGAAGTAGAGGTAGACCAAGACGACGATGGTTAGACTCGGTTTCTAACGATTTAACGATAAGAGGTATAGAACTAAATGAGGCCACAACACTAGTTGCAAATGGAAGATTGTGGCGACGTTTAGTAAATTCACAGAGGTATGCAGACTGAACACTGAAAGGCATAACAGTCTATAATGATAATGTATATATGTATGCATGTATGCATATATATATGTATGTATGTATGTATGCATGTATGTATTTTTACAGTACCTAATATTTTGTTTCCTTGTCAGTGCGACCCTTTCTGAAGTATGTGCATCTCATCTCTGACTGTTCTTTTCCCTGTAAATCAATAGGGAACACTATTAAATGAATGCGTAAACAACGCCCCGAACTGTTCAAATATATTCAAACAGACACGTTAAATAAACCGTTCAGAATATAATTAGCCTACTTTCGTCTATATAAATAACATTTTGTTTATACACTGTAATTAGATGTGCACAACTTAATCATGGGAAAATAGAATTAAAATAAGGAAGACATAATAGTTCTCTGATGATAGTACGAAAAGGTCCATTGTTAGCACTAGCCAGAACTGCATGAAACTGTTTTGGAGTGAGCATGTCTTGTCGCCTAGCACCAGCTTCAATACAGGGGTCAAAATGCGCAATGGTTGTTTGCTCCACAAGACGAGTGGTAGCACCAGAATCACGTTCTTGTGTCTCCGAAGCCACATGGATGTAGCGGGAAACGAGTTCCCTCATAGGTCTGCCAAGGGGGCGGTTATATTGCCCCCGTCGCCCTACAAGGTTCCAGCCTGTGTTGTATTGCGAATTAGATCCACTGCTTGTTCTAAATTCATAATTAATTTTAATAATATTAAAAAATCTAGTCAGTAAATAATTTTACAGTTTTAATTATTATTACATTTCAAATTCAGTGAATTGTGCTTTTCTACCTTGACGGGGATTTCGTTCATGTGGGGTCCCACGATAATGTATTAACAAGCAGGAACCCAAGAGATCGGTATGTGGCAACTACAGGAAGATCAATCTCTGTCTCTAATAAAGCTCAGGATGGGGATGAAAAGTGCGCTTTCGGCAGAGGTGAACAAAAGAGAGGACTTTACAGTTGAAACGTTCTGAGGTCCACAGTTCTACTCTCCTAATAGCTTGCTGTAATTGTCGCTCTGCCACTGCCATACTTTGTGAGCTATAATGCAGAGCGAAGTCGTCCACATATAGCGACGGCACGGCTGCTGAATCAGCGTCAGCGGCAATACCGTGTATGGCAATCGCGAACAGAGTGACACTGAGAACTGATCCCTGTGGGACTCCATGGAACATGATATTGCGAATATACCCTCCCAACTCGAACACGAAATAGACGGAGGGATAAAAAATTCGCAGTTAATAACCGACAAGTTACTTCGGAATTTTCAATGTTACACGGCTGAAAGGATGCCATATAGCAGTGTGGTGTCATAGGCCTTTTCTTAATCAAAGAAAACTGACACCAAATGCTATTTTCGGATGATCGCGTCCTAGATAGTGGTTAGTGGTCGAGCGGGCAGCTAGGAAATAATATTGGTACTCGGACAGAAGTCCTCTTCTCCAAACACCACACAGGTCGGTGATTCACCATCCTATTAAATACTGTAGTTAACACAGACAGTTAGTGAGACAAATAGGTCTGTAACTTCCTGCATACTTAGGATCTTATCAGGCTTCAAGAGAGGGATTACTCTTTCCTCTCGCCATTGTGACGTAAACTCACCCTCTATCCAAATTTGGTTGAACACCCCACGAAGATATAAGAGGCTATCCTCACTTGGGTGTTTAATCATCTTGTTATAACTATTATCTGGTCCAGGAGCTGTGTCCTTGCAAAGCGCCAAGGCGTTGTGGAGTTCCCACTCCGTAAAGGGTACGTTATAATCCTCTGAAGCTTGAGTGGCAAAACATAGATGACGACATTCTGCTTCCCGCTTCAGAGCCAGGAAATCAGGATGGTAATTCCCGGAACCAGCAACATATGCTAAATGATTCGCTAGATGATTACCAACTGATGATGGATTAGTGACGATACTGCCTGCAATGGAAATTCCCTGTACTAAGGAGGCCCTTGTACACCCGAAATGCGTCGAAGTTCAGTCCATACTTAAGATGACGGTGTTTGTAACGTCATGGAGGACGTCTTTCCCACGAAACTTTCCTACTCTGTCGAATAAGAATTCGCCTTAAATGTTACCAAGTCGATCACAGTAGGCTGCCTACGATAGCGTTTATGAACGCGACGACGTTCTTTCATAGCTGCTGCAATTTCTTCGTTCCACCAAGGAAAGAGTGAACGCCGAGGGGTGTCAGAAAAAAAGATGGTATAATGTTGTTTAAAGGGCCATAACAGTTAGGTCATCGCGCACTAATTGTACGAGGTGCAGCGAAATGACGCGATAATTAACACTTCAAAATGTATCGGTGCGTCAGTTAAAAGTGAAATGCGCTAAAAAGCTAACAAACTGAATATTTAAAGTTTCTTTTCGGCACTACGTGAGGGGTAGACCGCACTGTGCTCCCATGATTTTATAGGGCATACATTTTATCCAGATTAGATGGCAGTGCAGCGTACGGATCAGCAAGGCAAAGTGTCCTTGTGAAACTTAATGGCATCCGCCACAGCGGAATAACGTTGGCACCGGAAGCATTCTGTACGAGCCCTATCACTAGCCTGTTCGCTGAATCTAGAGTGACCGGGCGAGTTGGCCGTGCGCGTAGAGGCGCGCCGCTGTGAGCTTGCATCCGGGAGATAGTAGGTTCGAATCCCACTATCGGCAGCCCTGAAGATGGTTTTCCGTGGTTTCCCATTTTCACACCAGGCAAATGCTGGGGCTGTACCTTAATTAAGGCCACGGCCGCTTCCTTCCAACTCCTAGGCCTTTCCTCTCCCATTGTCGCCATAAGACCTATCTGTGTCGGTGCGACGTTAAGCCCCTAGCAAAAAAAAAAAAAGAATCTAGAGTGACCGGGCGAGTTGGCCGTGCGGTTAGGAGTGCGCAGCTGTGAGCTCGCATCCGGGAGATAGTGGGTTCGAACCGCACGGTCGGCAACCCTGAAGATGGTTTTCCGTGGTTTCCCATTTTCACACCAGGCAAATGCTGGGGCTGTACCTTAATTAAGGCCATGGCCGCTTCCTTCCCATTCCTAGGCCTTTCATGTCCCATCGTCCCCATAAGACCTATCTGTGTCGGTGCGACGTAAAGCAACTAGCAATAAAATCTAGAGTGCCACCTTTACACACGAGGTCCAACAAACGCTATTGGCCTATTCTGCGAATTTGACACAGGTGCCACTTCACTCAAGCCATGTCTGCGTATTCTACAATGGAAACAGTCGGCTCTACGCTGCTTATCCACGAGCAACGTACCCAGTTGGTATTCGCTTGGATAGCAGTTACAGATAGTTTGATGTACCTTCAGTTCCTTGCCTTGTTTGACGACCAAGTAAGGTACTTCCGTGATTAATACGATGATCCGAAATTATCCTCGATCTGCACATTCATTCATTCATTCATTCATTCATTCATTCATTCATTCATTGTTTATTTACTGTAAACCTATACAGTATCTATGGAAGACCAAGGGAAAAGGACAGGCTCCCTACATGTAGTGCCCTCTGACTTTTTGAAATAATCAACTAAATCCTAAACTAAAACAATCTTACCGGGCGAGTTGGCGCTGCGGTTAGGGCCGTGCAGCTGTGAGCTCGCATCCGGGAGATAGTGGGTTCGAACCCCCACTGTCGGCAGCCCTGAAGATGGTTTTCCGTGGTTTCCCATTTTCACACCAGGCAAATGCTGGGGCTGTACCTTAATTAAGGCCACGGCCGCTTCCTTCTCATTCCTAGACCTTTCCTGTCCCATCGTCGCCGTAAGACCTATCTGTGTCGGTGTGATGTAAAGCAAAAAAAAAAAAACAGAGTGTTTCTCCTTTTGCGAGAATATTATCGCACCTTTTCATGATGACCCTTTTTGATGATTGGAGCTTAAAATGCCAAAAGGTGGTGCTTTCAGTCTTGTATCTTCTTGAATCTCCCATCATACACTGGCACTGAATCTGAATCAAGTGTGAACTAAGTGCCGTGATAGGAAATATGTCTTCATAATCTAGCGGGTCTGTTATAGAGTCCAATTTAATTTAATTTAATTCCTATTTCTCCTTGTGGAGCAAAGGCCATTCAGGAAAACTCGCCATTTGGTACGTTCTGCATGCAGCCAGGTCTTTTATGTCATCCCAAGTTTTCCCAGTTTCAATCGTTTCCTCTCTAACTGTTCGCCTTAAAGTGTTTCTAGGTCTTCCCCGCTTCCTCTTTCCTATTGGATTACATTTCAAGACCGATTTTTCAACTGCTCCGTCCTGTTTTCTTAATGTGTATCCTGTCTATCCCACTTTCTTTTCCTTATTTCTAAATCAATGGGTTTCTTGTTGGTTTCCTTCCACAAGTTTTCGTTTGTGATCATTTCAGGCCATCTTGTATTGATGATACGCCGAAGGCAGCGATTTACGAACACCTGGAGTTGGTGTGTGATTTGTTTAGTGACCTTCCATGATTCGCAGGCGTAAAGGGGAACGGACTTCTAGCTGGTATTGTGAAGTCGGATCTTGGTATTTCGTGAGAGGTTACTGTGTCTACCTTCTGAATACTCGGTCCGATGGAATATAATAGTGACTCATAACTCATAACCGTAACTGGGAAGATCAATGAACAGGTGCGTTGACAGCCAACCATTTTGACACCGTTCCTGTAAGAACAGAGTTCTTATTTTGGCCACCACGTCCGTCCACCACTAATTTGATTGTTTTAACACTAGTGCCAATGTCTGTTTCATAGAGCACTGCTGACCTCATTCGCCTCTTTTGGTCTTTCATTCTCTTCTGGTGAATAAGTGAACGCATTGTATTTTGAAACAGAATCTTTAGATGTACTTTGATAAATGGAGAAATTGTATAGCTGCCGACTATAATAGGCGGTCTGGTTAAAATTGGAAAGGAGGAGGTCTGTTATGGAACACAATTCAGTAACAGCTACTGCAATCACAAGGACCATTTTGGAATAAACTGGATAGGAAACTTACGGGAAAAACAAAGGCAAAGTCATCTCCGTCCAGGCCATGAAGGCCGTTGGAGGGGTAGAAGGTAAATTAATATGGTACTCATTTTTTGTGTAGGTTGTGTAAACCCCAGGCCCATGTGCACCTCCGGAAGTGGAAATCTCGTTTCTTAAATTTCTGGACTTCCTGACGGAGAATCGAACCTACGTCCTTGACCGCCTCGGTTAGGCAGTCCGTATGGAACAAGCAGGATGTCGGATGAGGAACTTTTTGATACAGACTCCTATTTTTATTATGCAATCACGTTGGAATGGGTGCATTTTGAAACGTACTCCATGAATTTTTGAGAAGGCCCGTTTTCGAACTACAGTATATGTATAACTCATTGTAATAAAAGCTGTAACACCTATGGATGTCTGCAGCTGGAATAAGTATGTTGAAAACTATAGACTAATATTATCTCAAAAATAGTTCCAGAGAGAGGGGAAAGGTAGTGCCAATGGAGTTAGTAAATAATACACTAGAGGTAGCAGTGGCGCTGCAGTCGTGTGCGAAGTTGAGTGAGTGCGCTGTTTGGTAAAAGCTGGATTGTTTGGCACTGTCACTACTGGAGTTTCCCGATAAATTGAAGTATATACGTCTCTAAAGGAAAATGCCAGTCTCCTGTGCAGTTTACGGCTGCATAGAGAGGTTCATAAAGGGCAATGGCTATCATTTCACAGGTATTTTCCTTGAAATTCATTTCCGTGCGTATAAAATATTTCGCGTGACACGTATTGTCATGTGAATTGGCCTACTTGGGCTGACTTCGCGACTGATTCCCTTACGTTGAAGGCTGAAATTAATGTTTTACGAAATATAAGGGATGACATTTACCTTTCACTGAATGGCCACCGCACGCCTTTGAGAGCGAATAGCCTATCCAGAAAAATCATGTGCATGATACCGAGTGAGTGGCTGCAGGCTTTATGACACGTAGCTGTCAGGTTGCATTCAGGAGATAGTGGGTTTGAACCCCACTGTCGGCATTCCTGAAGATGGTTTCCAGTTTTTACAGCAGGCAAATGCTGGGGCTGTACCTTAATTAAGGATACAGTTGTTTCCTTCCCACTCCTAGCCTTTTCCTGTCCCATAGTCATCGTAAAACCTATGTGCGTCGGTGCGACGTAAAGCATATTGGTACAAAAAAGAAAATACGAAAATATGTGCATGATAGCCTGGAATTGTGCTCCGTTGTTTCACTTTTTGTGTGTATTTATAGTAGGCCTATTAAAAGCTATTGAATATATTTTCTTTATATACAGTTTGTTGCTTTCTCTTCGTACAATACGTGTAGCAGTCCCCACTCATACCTTACCAGATTTTACAATTTAGACACTAGATGACCGGGCGAGTTGGCCGTGCGGTTAGGGGAGCGCGGCTGTAAGCTTGCTTTCGAGAAATAGTGGGTTCAAATCCCACTGTCGGCAGCCCCGAAGATGGTTTTCTGTGGTTTGCCATTTTCACACCAGGTAAATGCTGAGGCTGTACCTTAATTAAGGCCACGGCCGCTTCCTTCCCACTCCTAATCCTTTTCTCTCCCATCGTCGCCATAAGACCTATCTGTGTCGGTGTGACGTAAAGCAACTTGTAGGTATTTAAAAATATATAGTAAATTAATGATAATAATAATAATAATAATAATAATAATAATAATAATAATAATAATAATTGTTACGGGGATACCCGTGGAGCAGAAAGAGGTTAAAGAAGGATGGGTCTATCTACAATGTCAAAATTGAATTAAAACTTTAAAAAGGTTATATTTCTTTTCCAAAAACAAACTTAACAACACCGGGCGAGTTGGCCGTGCGCGTAGAGGCGCGCGGCTGTGAGCTTGCATCCGGGAGATAGTAGGTTCGAGTTCCACTATCGGCAGCCCTGAAAATGGTTTTCCGTGGTTTCCCATTTTCACACCAGGCAAATGCTGGGGCTGTACCTTAATTAGGGCCACGGCCGCTTCCTTCCAACTCCTAGTAGGCCTTTCCTATGCCATCGTCGCCATAAGACCTATCTGTGTCGGTGCGACGTAAAGCCCCTAGCAAAAAAAAAAAAAAAAAAAAAAAAAAAAACTTCACAACATATCAGGTACAAAAGCAATCTTGAAACAAGACTAAGAAAATCCAAGATTCAGAACTTTAACAATTTTGGGCTTCAAGCCCCTAGTTTACATTGTCAGAGATACCGGATTCAATTTACAAAATCTTTAATTCAAACTAAGGAATCATTTATCCACGGGCAGAAATCCTCATAATTCAAGAGCATTTGCTCCCTTAATACAATATCAAGCCTCCCAGAGGCACTCTTCACAATTACAAACTTTGAAAAGAGCAAACAGTCTCTTCGTTTCTTACAGCCCGCTCAAGGCAATATTACCTCAAAAGGTTACACTCTCAGAATTACAAATAGCACGTTTAATACAGGAGTATCTCGTACCCAACCTACAGGGCTTTTGCGAAAAATAACAGGTTAGATAACTGGCCCAAACACAAGGTGAATGGTGGCACACTGCACTCCAAGATAATGAACACTTAAAAACCTAAAGGGCTCTAGACCGATGAAAACAGGGGCTATTCTTAAACAACTGAGGTGACTCATATAGAAATTACTTTAACATAACACATTTCATAAGGAAAAACAGTTGCAAAACGTAGTCACCTCAAATCAAGATGAAGGGGAGCTCGAGAGGGTAACTCACTCTCTATCCCCGATTTGAAGTTAAAGCTTTATGAAATATTTACATTAGCCGGAAGAAGATTTACATTTTCGAAAAGTTTGTTACATAACTAAAGATTCGGACCTTTCCCTCGGATTAAACTGCGGAGGTAGCAAGAAAGAATGAAGTTATGTGGCCATTACCTTATAGATGTTCTAGCTGCCGACGAAAGAGGCTGCCCGTCTCCTGCTTAAACACACACACTCAGAAAGACGGCGATCAATTGGCAAGGTAGCCAGAAAAGCCGCAGTTTATAAACCCTCAGGAGAGGTTCGAGATCATTCACGACCAATCAAGACACACCCTCTTAATTTTATTGGTTAAGTTCAAAAGTAACACTCAAAATCGAACAAGAAGCCTGTGATAGGTTGAAAATTAATTACAGAAATTTTTCATTGGCCAGTTTCAAAACTGGCGGAAAATAAAAGGAAATATTGCCAAACCAAAAATAAATGAACATAGATCAGTTATGGAAAACCTAGGAATACAAAACTTATAAGTTCATTCACTTTGCACCAGAGTGCATGATCGTAATTTTTAGTTGTGTCATCTGTAGAAAAATGTCCAAACTTCTTGATGTATATCGAAACAGAACCAGGAGAAATTCAGTCAATTTAGGAAACTTCACAACAAAACAGTTACTTAATTTTTCAGGGGTGACATCTTCTGATTAAAGTTCCAACTTGTTGTGTTATCAGTTTCACTGTTTGATCAATAGAGGAGTTCATTTAGGCGCTAATTTGAGTGCGCGGCGTTGAGTTGTACCTCCCGGTACAATAATAATAATAATAATAATAATAATAATAATAATAATAATAATAATAATAATAATAATAATAATAATAATAATAATAATAATTGCTTTACTTCCCACTAAGTACGCACGGTTTTCGAAGACGCTGAGATGTCGGATTTTTTTTTCCCATGGGAATTATTTCATGTGCTGGTAAATCTATCTACAAGAGGCTGACATATTTGAGCACATTCAAGTATCACCGACTCAGCCAGGCTCGAACCTACCAACGTGTGCTCAGAAAGCTAGGTCTAAACCGGCGATGGTAATATTTTGTCTACTTTACCCCAAAATCTCGCCAACATTTTTAGACCTAAAAACTCGCTCATCCGCTTCGTTCGAGAGAGGACATTTTCGGTCGTTGGGCAGAATTATACCAAAGTCCTGGTCATTTACACACAAAAAATAGCGAAATATACGTGCCTTCCTTTTAAACGTGTGTTGTTAGAAGACTTAACATGAACGGTAAATTGATTTTGTGTTACTTAACTGCACCTGAACACCGTCCTCTTTTGTCACGCATTTCTCGTGTATTTATCCTTTTTGGTCTTTCTTTTTTAACGGAGAGAAGTATCGCAAGTATGTTTACATGTAAGAATTTTAAACCTTAAAATCACAGGAATAGAACCAGCTTTTGGGTGGTTAGGCCGTGTGCATTATGCAGAGTTTCGTCCAGACGTGCCATTTGGACTCATCAGCTGGAATGGCACGCCCCTCCAGGATAATTTTAAACCTTATCTCTATCTACACAGTTTTAAAAGTCCCCTATTTACATTGATGAGTACAGCAGACTGAGCTTTTTTCCAAACAGCTGCGATTTCAACATGCTCCGCTCGCTGTGATTCTCTCGTAGACGGTGGCGCCAATGGTAGTGCCCAGCCGTACCAAATATTTTAATATAAAGTATTTGGCAGTACCACAACTGCAGCACTCCCTAATTAGTATTCCCCCTACATCACTGAAGTTGGAAAACCCACATAAGCTGCTGATAATTTTACAGTGATCCAAAGACAGGAAGTAGTCTTTCTTTACGTTCCTTTTTTGGAGGGATCGCAATTGGGACATACTTTGCTGTGATTGCAAATGGGGCACGACCATCCTGAGTGTCGTAGGCGGTGAGTTCAGGTATGGTGATGTCACTGCTGTTTGTTACTGGGTCAGCACCGGCTGACAAGGTCGTACGCTGTCTAACGGCATCGAGCTGCGGCGAGTACATACATTATGCTGTAGGACGTCAAAGGAGAACGACGTGTTAACGAAGGAAACCTAGGGTGGTCGTCTACTTCTAGCTTGTCACCTCTGTGGAGACTAGTAGCTGTTTGATGCGACAGATGTGAAGAATCTTTTAGTGCAAAAACGAATTTTATTTCGCGGCCGAGAAATTAAAACAAGGTACATTTCTGATATACCCCATTTTAACCCTTTAAAATAAAAATTTGGACCCATTCTTAGCACTCGCTTACACACCCACACGAACATATCCTTAAAATTGTATCTCTCTACCTTTGCTGTGAGCTTGCATCCAGCAGATAGTGGGTTCGAACCCTGAAGATGGTTTTCCGTGGTTTACCGTTTTCACATCAGGCAAATGCTGGGATGTACCTTCATTAAGGCCACGGTCGCTTCTTTCCACTCCTAGCCCTTTCGTATCCCATCGTCGCCATAAGACCTATCTGTGTCGGCGCGACATAAAACAAATTCTTTGCCTCTAATGGTCTCGGCTGGGCGTTCATGAGTCAGTCAGTCAGTCAGTCAGTCAGTCAGTCAGTCAGTCAGTCAGCCTCTTATAGATACAGAAGATAAGATATTGTAAAACGGTTCCCTAAAGAATATGTTTTCAAGATACATCGTGAAAATGATGTTGAGAGGTAAAACGGTCTTTTTTATATTATATTATATTATATTATATTATATTATATTATATTATATTATATTATATTATATTCCACCCTTTGCACCCCTTGTAAGTCGAATTTTAAAAAATGCAGACATTATATTTTAGGCATGTATATGAAGAATGTTTTAGTGCAAAGTTGAAGTTACCGGGCGAGTTGGCCGTGCGGTTAGGGGCGCGCAGCTGTGAGTTCGCATCCGGGAGATAGAGGGTTCGAATCCCACTGTCGGCAGCCCTGAAGATGGTTTTCCGTGGTTTCCCATTTTCACACTAGGCAAATGCTTGGGCTGTACCTTAATTAAGGCCACGGCCGATTCCTTTCCATCGGCCTTTCCTGTCCCATCGTCGCCATAAGATCCATCTGTGTCGGTGCGACGTAAAGCAAATGGCAAAAAAACTGTATTTGTAGCTTATAACAAAAAATAGTCGAAGTTGTATTGTATTTCGCGGCCGAGAAAATTGAAAAAGGGGTTATATTTCGAAATTACGCTTGTACAAGCATTTGCACTCCTGGTAAGTCGAATTTCAAGAAATGCAGGAATTGTATTTTAGATCTTTATTTATGAAGAATGTTTTAGTGCAGAAACGAAGTTGTGTTTTACTTCGTGACCGTGAAAATCGAAAAAAAAATCGAATATACCTTAGTTTAATCCTTTTGAACCCCTTGTGAGTCGAATTTTTAAAAATGCAGGACCTGTATTTAGGAATTCATATGAAGAATATTTTAGTGCAAAAACATCATTTTATTTCGCGGCCGAGAAAATAAAACAGTTAAATATCAAGTATACCCTTATTTTAACCCTTAAAAATTTGGCATTATTATGGAGATATGGATGTAAATAATAATAATAATAATAATAATAATAATAATAATAATAATAATAATAATAATAATAATAATAATAATAATAATAATAAAGTCCCACTGACTGCTTTTTACGGTTTTCGGAGACGCCGAGGTGCCAGAATTTTGTCCTGCAGGAGTTCCTTTAAGGTCTGTTCACACCGGAACGTCACTCTCCCGCCTACAATGCCGGATTGCAGCGAACCATTTTCAGTTCGCTGCATGCATCGTTTTTCTCGCGTCCCGTCTTCAATGTGAACAATGACAATGGCAACTGAACTGTTGATAAAGAGCATTAAGAAACATTCAATGCTTTACGACATGAGTAATGAAGATTATAACAATTAAAGGAAGATAGATATGTTGTGGGGGTGAAATAGGAAAGGAAATGCGTATACCTGGTATCACTTCCTTAATTACCACTGTCTGTGACTTTTTTGCACTCGTTTCTCCGTTCGTAAACTTCCAGATACATCTAAGATGTACGCTGGAACTGTCTACGTGTTGTCTAAGTCATCAGTACATAGACTGGTTTGATGCAACTCTCCGTGTCACCCTGTTACATTTTCATTTCTACATAACTGCTGCATCCTACATTTACTCAAATCTGCTTGTCATATTTTTACCTTGGTCTACCCCTGCCTTTCCTACACCCTACATTTTCCTAAAAAACCAACTGAACAAGTCTTAAGATGTGTCCTGAAATGAAATGGCGTATGGCTTTTAGTGCCGGGAGTGTCCGGGGACAAGTATGGTTTGCCAGATGCAGGTCTTTTGATTTGACTCCCGTAGGCGACCTGCGCGTCGTGATGAGGATGAAATTATGATGAAGACGACACATACACCCAGCCGCCGTGCCAGCGAAATTAACCAATTATGATTGAAATTCCCGACCCTGCCGGGAATCGAACCCGGGACCCCTGTGACCAAAGGCCAGCATGGTTACCATTTAGCCATGGAGCCGGACAAGATGTGTCATGTAATTCTATCTCTTGTCAAATTTAGCCACGATGATCTCCTTTTTCCAATTCGATTCAGCATCACTTAATTCGTGATTCGATCTATCCATCTCACCTTCAGCAGTCTTCTGTAACACCACATTTCAAAAGCTTGTATTCTCTATCTATACACTGTTGTTATGCATGCCAAAGAACTCCATACTCATTTCTCACAATCAGTGAAAGCTACAGCGGGCGATTGTCATACATCATTGTCAACATTTTCAAAGGTTCCGGTGGATCTAACTCCTCGTAATATGCCGACTTTTCTCTTAGGTAGTTGTGCAGAATAATATATAAGTAATAATAACAACAACGTAAACGTTTCCACCTTTTCAATACTAAAATATATTCACAAAATTATAAATTACACGGTACTAGTTTCGACCCATCTAGGGGTCATCATCAGCCGTATTGGAGCAAAGATCACTTTTGGCGAAATCCTAAGAAAATGTTATTTTAAAGAATAACAAGTGAAATGAGATGTTATTATGGTAATAGTTAATAATACAAGGAATATACATACTAAGAGGTTTTTAACAAAGAATAAAGTATAAATGGGGTGTTGTAAAAATTATAATCATGGAAATCAGTAAGTTCTTGTATTGAAATGACATATATAAAATTATATATGGCTTAGGAAGAGGGCTTAAGGTGGGGCTGAAGGGTGCGGGAGAAAGTGTAATTGTCTTGGAAAAGTACCTTTGATTAAATTTAGGATTGAGTTTAGGTTGGCTGCATTATTGTTTCTGAGGAAAGTGATAAATAGATCGAAGAGTATGTTGGGTTTCTCTGAGATTTCATTGAGATTGTGACTGGCATTAAAGTATTGGTCTAGGTGTATGTAGTAATTCCATTATGTTGAGTAAAGGGCCCTTGTTTGCTAATACGAGGATGTCCATGTCTTGTTCATTTATACTTTATTCTTTGTTAAAAACCTCTTAGTATGTATATTCCTTGTATTATTAACTATTACCATAATAACATCTCATTTCACTTGTTATTCTTTAAAATAACATTTTCTTAGGATTTCGCCAAAAGTGATCTTTGCTCCAATACGGCTGATGATGACCCCTAGATGGGTCGAAACTAGTACCGTGTAATTTATAATTCTGTGAATATATTTTAGTATTGAAAAGGTGGAAACGTTTACGTTGTTATTATTATTACTTATATATTATTCTCAGTTCAATACGGACCAGAAACATGAAATTCATAACCATTAAAGTTGTGCAGAATGCACGTTGTTCTAATAATACGCTTAGCTGTGTCCAAATTAACTTCCATCAGTCTGTAATAAATTCTCCATTTCTGTGCTAAAATGCCGTAGTCATTATCTACGCCCCTTCTTGCCCTACACAGTCGATAGTTGTAATGTTCTTTGCGCTTGTCTCCTTTACTTGCTTGTATGGAAACAGTCTCCTTAAGTACCTTTTCAGACGCTTCGTCGCCGGTTATGAACACAAAGAGCATTCGCTTCTAACCGTTGTCCCATTACAGTGTTCTAGAGAATATCACCATCACTGTTTTTTCCGTACCTCCGATATCCACACTTAGGAATTTGTAAATTGATAAAAGCATAATAGAGAATTTCTTCAGGTAACAAAAATAATTTGATCTACTGTTCCTCGGACATTTTATAGTAACGTACTTCCCATCGATACTACCAATACAGTTTTGGAATTGCCACATTCTGTAACATCCTTGAGTTGATTTTGTCCATGTTTCGGTAGATGGTTCGGACATGTACTGTATATTCCTTGCATTGTGTCACAAATAGCTTGGTAAACATCTCGCACAATAGCACCAACGTTTGTGAACCCGACCCGGAAAATTTGACCTCATCTCCAGTAGCCAGAAATGTGAAAGAAAAATACATATTATAAAATATGAAATATATAGACTCGCCTATCAAATAATACGCATACAGCAAATTTTCTTTCTTTTTAGGAAATCACTTGAAGAAGAAGTTGACGGAAGGGCTACTGGGCAAAATGGTTGCTTTACATTGCTGTTATGGGATTAACTCTGGAGAGCTATTTGAGGGGCTCACAGCTTGTAACTTTGGACCTGTTAGTCTATTAACCCGTTTACCCTATATAAGCCCTTTAGCCTATTGGGGCACCTTTAGTCTGTGCGTATCCATTAGCTTTGTATGCACTGCATCAACCGAAGATTGAACTAGAGTCCCTTCCCGCTAGAAAATTAGGTGAAGCATACAAACATCGAATCCTTGAACTTGAACTAGGGCCGTAAGAGTAATGTATATCGAACGTGTTGTTCAGTAGTCCTTGCTCAGCTCTGTAACCCTGAGGTAGCCATGTGCAGGTCCCTAGAGTTAGTCCCACGAAAATAATATACACGCTTAAGCCCATGCGCCACCTCCCTAGAGTTAGTCTCATAAGACCAGTGTATAGCGACCATATTGTTCAGTAGTCCTAGCTCAGATCCGAGACCACGAGGTAGCCCTCCAGTGTTAGTCCCATAAGAGTAATGTATAACAGCCATCTTGCCTAGTAGCCCTTGCGTCAGCTCCCTAAAGTTAGTCCGATAAGACCAATAGGTCCCAAGTTGTGAACCCCTGAGCTAGCTCTCCAGAGATAGTCCCGTTAGAGAAGTGTATAGCAGCGATCTTTCCTTGTATGGCAGTCTGATTAAGACTGGGATCGAAACCAACGTTGTAAGGTTAAGATTACACTCTTATACGGTTAGCCCGGGCGTTGAACTTCGGTCTACCGAGCTCGATAGCTGCAGTCGCTTAATTGCGGCCAGTATCCAGTATTCGGGAGATCGTGGGTTCGAACCCCACTGTCGGCAGCCCTGAAGATGGTTTTCCGTGGTTTCCCATTTTCACACCAGGCAAATGCTGGGGCTGTACCTTAATTAAGGCCACGGCCGCTTCCTTCCCACTCCTAGCCCTTCCCTGCCCCATCGTCGCCATAAGACCTATCTGTGTCGGTGCGACGTAAAGCAAATAAAAAAAAAAAAAAAAAAAAAAAACTTCGGTCTGTGAAGTTAGTGTCCCTGTGAGGTTAAGCCTGGCACCGAATCCAAGCCTGTAAGCTTAATCTCGCACATGTAGTCAGCGTTAGGTAATAACGTTATGTGAGGTTAAGCATGTTACTGTTAGCCGGCACATCCATGAGGTGGAGGCCTCTCCCACGCGCGTGAGATATAGGTGGCCGCTGAACCATCCAGTTCAGCCTACTTTCAGTGATCGCAAATGGGACACGAACTACTCTTTCTTCGCATTCTTTTTTTCTCTTTCTTCTGAAATTGGAATGATCACAAATGGGACAAATTTGCTGTGATCGCAAATGGGACACAACGAGTCTCACAATACTAGCAACCTGAAGAAGCATGTCCGCTCAGTTCATAAAATTCATTTTCATTTCCTCATCATCATCGTAATCACAGTAACCCAATACTAGTCTACTTTCACATCTTTTCTGGGCGGTAAGTCCAAATTTATACCGGGAGATAATCGATCGAAGGCAATTACCAGGAAAATAGCTTACATGATGTGCGAAGACAACTAGCAATTTAGCATGGTAGAGAATAAAGGATTTAAGCAGTTGATTCAGCACCTTGAACCTCGATATATTATGCGTACTCGTAAACACCTATCACATTACATCCTCCGAGAACTGTATCAAAACTTAGAAATAAGAGTAAAATGTGAGCTCCGAAATGTAGATAGCATAGATGTTACGACAGCTTTGCGGACATCAGCTCCAACCGATGATCACTTGTGTATCACCGTTCACTTCTACAAACTTCAGTATATTTGCACTGAAGAAGTGAGACACACAGAAGAAAATATTGCAAATTTCTTGAAAATTACATTAGAAACTTGGGGTCTAATGGATAAAATGGTGGCTGTAATTAATGAAGGTGGTAATGTAGAAATTGCCATGACTTTGGGATAATTTCCCCATTTCGCGTGTGTAGATCGTACACCACAACTTGTTCTGAAAGAGGGACTTTTCAGTTCCAAGAATATTGAAAATGTCATTGCGTAGGAAGTCAAACATTCTTCAGAATCCACAAAGATTCTCAATGTTGCACAGTTACATCTTTCTCTACCACAACACCGCCTGATTCGAGAAGAACCTACATGATGGAATGCAACTATTCATATGCTAATAAGAATTCAGGAACATAAGAGAGCCATTGTATTCGCATCTGCTGATCTCACCCTTCCAGTAAATCTTACAGTAATGCCATGGGGACATACTGATTTATTAATCAATACAAACATTTTTTGATCAAGCAACACTCACCCTAAGCTGATGTCCAGTGACAGTGTCCGAGACAATCCCCACTGTGAACGATGTCATATCTCATCTTGAGGAGAAATCACACAGTGTATCAGGAATTTTGACAGTAAGACATTAATTGCTGGATGCAATTAATATGCGGTACAAAGACATTGAAGAGAACGAAATAGCCGGGATGAGTAGCTCTGACGGTAGAGCGCTGGCCTTCTGAACCCAACGTGGCTGGTTTGATCCTGGCTCAGTCCGGTGGTATTTGAAGGTGCTCCAATACATGAGCCTCGTTTCGGTAGATTTACTGGCACGTTAAAGTACTCCTGCGCGACAAAATTCCGGGTCCGCAGCGTTTCCGAAAACCGCAAAAATAGTTAGTGGGACGTAAAATCAGTCACTTTATTCATCATCATCATCATCATCGTCATCATATTCTAAAGGTTAAGTCTTGTCGCCGCAGCCATAGATGTCTATCTTGAGGCAGTCTTTTCAACTCAGCGTAGGTCTTGCAGTTCATCCTCAGAAGCAGATTCTTGAAATAAGACTCTGGGTCGTCCTCTTTCTCTTTTTCCAGCAATTCTTCCCTCAGTGATGTCACAAAGGAACTCCCCATGCCGTAGAATGTGACCAATAAATTTTATTTTCCGTTTTTCAATTTCAGTTACCAGATTCCGTTTTTCTCTGACCTCTCTAAGGACTTCGGTATTGCTCTTTATTTCAGTCCAACTCATCCTCTGCATTCTTCTCCAGATCCACATTTCAGTTGCCTAAAGTCTTTTACTTTCTTGCATTCCTAATGTCCAGCTTTCTCAACCATATAGAAGCACCCTCCATACAAAGGTTTTTGCAAAGGCCTTCCGAGTTTGAATATCTATATCTTTGTTGGCCAGCAGATAGATAGGGGAGGCTGTTAACCTGATGTGCAGAAGGCAACTGGAAACTACTGCACAAGCAAATTGCCTAGATTAGCAGTCATGGATAGAAGCTTGAGGGAAACTGTAAATACTGATCATGGTCTTCGGAACCCAAGATAAAAATATCTTGGAAGGCTCTCTGCCTTTGCTACCCTTTTCGTGACTTCAGATATGCTCCGATTATCACTCGTGATTAGGGTTCCTAGGTAGCAAAACTGTTGTACTTGTTCAAGTTTTTTCATGGCCATTTTTGTTGTGTTACAGGTGTTTTCTTGGAGTCACATATTGTCATGGTTTTTGTTTTCCTTGCATTAATTTTGAGGTTCCATTTACTTAAAGTTTTTGCTAATATGTTGATCATTCCCTGCATACTTTTGCCTGTTTCTACTAGCATGGAATATCGTCAGCAAATTTTATAAAATGCACTTGTTTACCATTGATCCCAGCTGTTTTCTCTTTCATGGCTGTGATGGCTTCTTCGATGAACATATTGAAGAGATAAGATGAGAGTGAACATCCTTGCCTAACTTCTCTTCGGATTTTACCATTTCTCTTTGTCCCATTGATTTCAAAATCAGTGTTCTGCGTTCCGTATAGATTTAGTATGAGGCGTCTATCCTTCCGATCAATTTCTGCTTTTTTCATGTTAAAGAAAAGCTGTTCCCAGTCAACTCGGTAAAAACCTTTCTCTGAGTCGATGAAGGTCACGTATACATTCCTATTCTTCTCAAGACTTCTCTCCAGAATTAAACTTAGTGCCAGAATTGCTTCCCTAGTACCCCTCCCTAATCGATATCCAAACTGGTCATTATCCATACAGTGTTGTAACTTTCCTTTAATTCTATTCTTGATGATGTTGAGCAGTATATTTGAAACATGAGACAGGAGAGTGATAGTTCGATAATCTGAACAGTGCGTGGCATTCCTTTTTTTTTTGCGTGTGTGTGCAACAGTTCTGGTTTTACTAAAGTCAGGAGGAACTATGCCATTCCCATAGCAATCTGATATCAGCTGAAAAAAGGCAACGTTTCATATCGTCACCCAAGAGTTTTAGAAGTTCTGCCGGAATGTTATCTGGACCGGGTTCTTTCTTTCTTTGGGGACTGTATAGTGCTGCATTAAACTCGGAAGGTGTGATTGAGGGACCCTTTCTGCATTCGTCTATCTCGTGTTATTTTTCAATGTAGCTGGTTATCTTTCTTACATTGTTTCCTTCGTACAGGTCTTCAATGTATTGCTTACAACGTTCACAGATTTCTTCGGTGTTAAACAGGTTTCCAATTTTATCTTTGACTGTGGAGCTTCTGGTTTTCAGTTTGTGTTGAAAGGTTCTGATATTGAAATATACCTTTTCCACTTGTCCTCTGATAATGTCTTTTTCTATAATCTCGCTTGTCTCCTTCATCCAGTTCTCCTTTGCTTCCCGACTCTTTGTTGTGATCTGGTTCTCTAATTTCCACCGGGCGAGGTGGCCGTGCGGTTAGGGGCGCACAGCTGTGAGCTTGCATCCGGCAGCCCTGAAGATGGTTTTCCATGGCTTCTCATTTTCACACCAGGCAAATGCTGGGGCTGTACCTTAGTGAAGGCCACAACCGCTTCCTTCCTATTTCTAGGCCTTTCCTATCCCATCGTCGCCATAAGACCTGTGTCGGTGCGATGTAAAGCAAATAGCAAAACAAAAGTATCTAATTTCTTTGTACCTTTATTTATTGCCTACTCTCCTCTCCTTATTCCTTTCACGAATAAGGTATTGCACCCTTCTTACCTGGCTACTCAGCCGGAGAACGAGAGTCTCAGTCGTAGACCGTTCGTTTTCTGGCTTTGCAAAAATTTTGAGGGCAGGAATAGAAATAAGGACCAGCGACAATAAAATCAATACTATCAAATATTAGGTTTTAACATTTATTACAAATCAGCACTCTTAAACAACAATTTAAATCGGACAAAATCTTGGAATGTAAACATCTTCTCTGCCAGTTCGTTCGGTACAACGTAAATATTCTTCCCATAATTCTGGTAACATAATTTCTGGAAATACACAGACGAGGACTAGCCTACATCTGACATAATAAAGTAATAAATGGATTTTTATGAGAAGACCTCTCTCTAATATTAAAATGATTATTTACAAATTAAATTTTTAATAAATATTTTCTGATTCATTTATCGTTATCGATTAAGTTATAAACCTTCCTGTTTAACGTGTTAAATTAACGTTACTTCAAGTAGATTGAAAATGGAAAAAAAAAATCAAAATTTCTGTCGAAATATTATTCAGCATGTCTTCCTCAGATTTAATTTTACAAAATGAAAAATTTTCCATAATTATCACTTCAAAAATTTCCATAATAATTACTCAAACTAATGCAAAATCCTTCTTCACTATTACACACATTAAAAAATTCTAGTATTGTAGGCTTTACAATAAATTGTTTGTAACTCCTGTCCACGGACATAACACTTGCTTATTCATTTTTATCTAAGACGTTAAACCCTTCTCTGTCTAATTTCGGAATAAAATCCACTAACAAATCCAAATGGGAGCAACACAAACAACGATATTTTCAATCAGTACTCACGCAACGAACACGTGATCGAGTCACATTGTAATCACAAGAAATATCACAATCCACAAAAATAATAACTATTCACACACACAGCATTCACACTGGGGTACACGGTAACAGTTTACAATGTTTACAACGATTTCTAGTCCATGAGTATTACATTTTAATTTTCATCTAAGTCTTAGAAATTTTTTAATGACGGTATCGGGTAAAGAAATACCATTTGCATCAACTAGAAGTGTGATGATGTCAAGATTATCACTTAAATAAAGAAGATAGGTTCAATGGAATAGTAGTAGGCTTCCTCTTCCTGTTGTGGTGGCATCTTGAATTATCTCGATCAGCACGCAGTAGTTCCTCTTCTCTCTTCACAAGTAGTAGGAGCTGAAACTGACAAATAAGTTTTAAGATGTGCCCTGTACACACACATGATGAATTATATTGTTGGATTATACGTAACTTCGTCCGTAAAGACTGCTAAACTCGTAGATCTAGGATGGACAATGAATCTGTTCTGTCGAGTGATCGAACCCAAGAGTGTCTGCGACGTGAATGTCAGCGTAGAATTCCCAAGACAATCATCCAAGAAAGAGTCAAAATCAAGAGAAAGGTTTCTTCTGGAAACACCGGTATTTAATCATCTTAAGATGAGGGTGTGTCGCCGTAGTAGTCTGTGATTGGTCAGTGACTTGCACCTGATAGGCTGTTACATTTCATTAGAGTACTGTCAGGTGTGACGTGGCCTTGCTCGTTATCGATCGGACGACCTTGGCTTCTCCCAGTGGGTCACGTGAGGACAGCTGGCAGCCTGACACAAAAAAATCCATAGCTCCCCCTCTCGCTTGGAAAATCCGGTTTCGTGCCAGAGCACTACTCTCTGTAACACGGAGCTGGGAAATTTCCGCCCGTGCTAATAAAATTATAATCTTACACTGGTAGATATTACAAATACTTCTTATATGCCAAATTTGAAGGGGACAGTATATGATTTCATGAGTCATCCATGGCTTCCTCGGCTGTAACTGTCTCCTTCCCAGCACTTCTTCAGCAGCCCCATTTGTACCATTCCTTATTTCCTCCCATTATGCACTGTTATGAAGAGCGTCTACTGATTTGTTTTCATTTTTTATGCCTTTTGTATGCCAGTGTTCTTTAAAGTTTGTGTGTTCTATTTATACTGGATCAATTTTTATATTCTTTAGCTTAATGTCATACTTGGCAAGAACAAGATTGTGGTCGCTGAGCACATCAGGTCCTGGACATCTGTGACTGGATTTAATCTGGTTTCGATATCGCTGTCTGACTAATATATAATCAATCTTATATCGTGCATTATCTCCAGGTGCTTTCCATGTGTATCTTCTTCGGACAGAAAGTATTTGTTATAACCATGCCATGTCGTTCACAAAATTCTAATAGTCTCTCACCTCTTCTGTTCATGGTCCCTAGTCCGAATTTACCAGCACATTTCAAGCTGTTATGTGAACCAACAGAGGCATTGAAATCGCCCATTACGACCACATTATCTTTATTTCCTACGAGCTCTAACAAGCTTTCACTTTGCTCGTAGACTACCTCTACCTCTTCGTCGGAACTGTTTGATGTTGGGCAGTATACCTGAATGATCACTAGGTTAATTGGACTGGCTTTCACTTTGATCATCATCAATCTGGCACTTACATGAAATGTGTTGATCACACGATTGACCATTTTCTTCGCAAGATAATAGCGACTCGATTCATTCCCAATTTTTCACTTCCACTGTGAATTTTTCTAAATCCGTCTGAACAGAAGTCCCCATTTCCCGACCACCTTATTTCACATATTCCTAAAATATCAAGTGCTGTTTCTTGCATTGCGATTTTGATTTTTTCTAGTTTTCCCATTCTTAGCAACGTTTTCACATTTCAAGTTCCTATTACGCACTTTCCTGCAAGGATTTCGTTGGATGACGATCTGAGAGACCTTGCAGCCATCCCCTTTCCTGCCGGATTTTGGGTTCCGAAGCCCATGATCAGTATTTACAGTTTCGCTCAAGCTTCTGTCCATGACTGCTCATCTTGGCAATTTGCTTGTGTAGAGGTTTCCCGTTGTCTTCTACAAATCAGGTTAACAGACTCCCCGAACCTAGAGAATAGATGCTGCCCACAAGCCGCCCAATGAGGGTCAGATGCTTGCATTTATGAATTCCAGTGGTATTTCCTCCACCGAGGGTTCATCGCCGTACTAAGAGAAGGACTCCGCCCTAAGCCGTTGGTCCCCTCAACTGGTCGGGTTATTTCCCGCCGCCCAACACTCGGCGTTGAGACGCTGGCCTACTCAATTACCGTAGCAGGATGTACCTGGCCAGACAACAAGCAACATTATTAGAGAACGAAATATGTTCCATCGCAACGCTGTTGGATCCGGCTTTAAAGGAGGAGTTTTTCGTAGTTCGGGAGCTCACACTGTTGCTATGGGCAAAGTGCTGCAACTTGCTAATCAACAAGATCGTGAATTTACAATTGAAGAGGTAAGCTTGTAACTCTATTAATATGCTGCGTATTCAAATATTTTCCGAAATGATCGTTTACACTTATACACTCTCTAAAATAGTAAACATGTTTTTTATTTTATTTTTTCAATTTCAGATAACCCATTCTTGTACCTCAGTTAACACTTGTGAAGTGATTTTACCACGTGCCTGAAAGAAGATCTGTTATCCCTCGTTTCAAGTGTTTACGATTATTGATAAACAATCTGAGAGGGTGTCTAGCATAGTAGGCCTCATACGTGACAGAAAAACTAGACTCGGCCCCAATAGAGTGAAACTGTTCGTATTTTTGAACAAACACTTAAAACACTAATAAGTTACTGTTTTATCATTTGATTTTTAAATAGTGTCTAATATATTTTTAACATTTGATTTGTAGTGTTAACATAAAAATGACTATTTAATAAATAATATTGCATGCAGAAATGTGTATTTTGCTATCTTAAATTACCGATTGAAAACTAATTGCAATCGACGAGAATTCTCCAGCTACGTATATGATGTACATAAAATTCCGGCTCACGACTTGAGGCTCTCATTCTGATTTGTGACGTCAGGTGTTGGCAACCGAGCGGCCGCTATTTGTGTTCTCATTGATCTGCTCCTTGCATCCCTTGCTGTGAATGCTATGCTGTGCTTCTGATTTACTGTTTGTGCTGCGTAGTTATTGATTGATCGTAGGCCTGGTGCGCAATAGAAAAGCACTTGCACTTGATCATCGATATTTCGCTTTTAAACCTTAAGGATTTGTATTCTCTTACGTCTTCATAATTTCTCATATTCTGCGTGACACTCGTAGATAAAAATTGATTAATCACTAAGCGATCGTCACAAAATGCATGCGAAGGAATAGTTTTTCCTCTGTTCTGTTTATAGGTTTCATTCTGCCATGTGCTACCTTTAGATACCAACATTGATCAATAAATATTACCGCAGACAAGTCGAGAAATCTGCGTCGATCATCAAACTGTACGTGTCGAAATCCGTTAGATTTATAAATTCAGTATTCAGTCACTATGTTTGAACGTATGAATTCATAAATCATAATCCATACGTGCAGCTGTCACAAGGTAACCTGTTCCATACATTCAAGGTGTTAGCCGAGCAATATGACATTGCAAACTTATAATTAAGGTTCCAAAGTTTGCATCACTGACGGTTTCTGTTGCCTCTAACTGAAATGTATCAACTGTAGACCTGGCCTAATATATTACAAGTTGGCGACGGTTTTAGATCTATGAATTACAATCGAAAACTTCTACTATCCTGGAAACGTTACTATTTTAATACTTTTTCCAATGAAAACCATGTTAACTTATCAAGAGTATTAATAATGTTATTTGTTTTACGTCCCACTAACTACTCTTTTACGGTTTTCGGAGACGCCGAGGTGCCGGAATTTAGTCCTGCAGGAGTTCTTTTACGTGCCAGTAAATCTACCGACACGAGGCTGACGTATTTTTTTTTTAAGGTAAGGGTTATTCTGCCCGAAGGCAGATCCGAACCTCCGCAGAGGTGTTCCTGAGCGCCGGAGTTTACGTGCGGTAGTGTGGCCAGTTCCTTTCCGCTCCTCCATTCCCTTACCCCCCACCAACAGCGCGTGGCAACCCATCCAACTCCTGACCACGCCCAATGTTGCTTAACTTCGGAGATCTCACGGGATCCGGTCTTTCAACACGGCTACGGCCGTTCGCTGACGTATTTGAGCACCTTCAAATACCACCGGACTGAGCCAGGATCGAACCTGCAAGTTGGGGTCAGAAGGCCAGCGTCTTAACCGTCTGAGCCACTCAGCCCGGCTATCAAGAGTATTTGTATTGTTGGATGTTTCACTTCTGTTATAACTCAACACTACATTTGTTTGAAGAATCATGAAAGTAGAACTGAGTATGAGTTGTAGACAAGCATAGCATCTTCTGAATCAACTCATTGTTTCAATGCATCTGTCTCATTGCCATAGTCATGGCCCTCTAGGTCTCCGGTGCCTGTTAAGGTTCCTATGATCATCTCTGGCATCATCTCCCCCTTCTTCGTCGTGGTTATCTCGTAGTCTCCGAGCTAACTAAGAGGTTTTTGCTGCCTATTGGAAGGTCGGGAACTTGTCCCTCCGGCAGTCACCCACTATTCTGTTGTGAGGTACTGGGGCGATGGCGGCCATCTCTTCGCAACTGATCGCCCGCTCTCCTACTTGTCGTGGTGGAGCTATAGTCACCTATTCTTCATCTTTCCTTGCAACATAGTGTCTTGTAATAGATCGAAGTTGCTCCGGCATAATATCTTCTGCATCACTATCATCCGCAGTATTCATTCCTTCTTTCATGCTCCTGAGTTGGTCCGTATGTCTACGAACTTCATTTCCATCCTTCATCTATATATAAAATAACTTGTCCCGACTGACTGACTAATTCATCGCCGAGCCAAAACTACTGGACATAGAGAAATGAAATTTTGGGGATACATTCATATTAACATGCAGGTGCTCGCTAATGGAGGATTTTTGGATATGCCGTCGCTAAGGGGGTGAAAAGGGGGGTAAATTTTTAAAATGAGTATGTCTATATCTCTAAGACATATGAGTTTACAGACGTAAAAAAGTGGTATTTGGAATCTCTTTTCAAAATAGAGAAACGCGTATTTTTTTTGTTTTCTGAAAATCCCATTAAGGGGAGGGAAAAAAGGGGAAAAAGGGGTTGAACACCTTTTATGAAGAGACTTATATCTCAAAAACGAAATGTTACAGACATGAAAATTGAAATTTGGAATCTCCTCCGAAAATAAAGAAACATGCATTTTTGTGTATTTGGATAATCCGATGAATAGGGGGTGAACAGGAGTGACAAACGGGGTGAATTTTTAAAAAGACTATGTTTGCAAATTATCTCAGACACGTAACATATTATAGATTTGAAAACTGGTATTGGGGATTTCCTATAAAAGTAAAGAAACATACATATTTTTTTCGGAAAATCCACGTAAGAGGAACTGAAAAAGGGGGTGAATTTTTAAAATTAGCGTATCTACAGTATACCTATACGTTGCAGACGTGAACATTGGTATTTTGAATATCCTTTAAAAACCTTTCGGGAAAACCCCTTAACAGGGGTGTGTGTGTGTGTGTGTGTGTGAATGAATTGAAAAAATAGTTGAAGTAATTGTATGAGAGTATATATACTGGCAATTACCCGCGGCTTCGCTCGCGTGGATTTCGTAATTTGATCAAAGTAATCGTTCCTCGGCATTGTACTAAGACATTATCTGAAAATTCCTAAAGTATAAAAACTCACCCAAAAATTGAGTTTCAGTTACCCCAGAAATTCTTTGTAAACCACGTTTGTGGTATTACCTTTTGGGGCTAAGAGTACCATGCGACATAAAACTACAGATGAGAAACAGTCTTTTCTCAAGTCGAAAAAATAAATAAATAAATAAATAAATAAATAAATAAATAAATAAATAAATAAATAAATAAATAAATAAATAAATAAATAAATAAATAAATTTCTTTATTTTTAAATGAGATTCTAAATACATATTCCCACATCTGTAACATCTTCAGTTTTTGAGATATACATAAGTATCCCCATAAAAAGAATTTAACCCCTTGATCAGTCCTTCCCCCAACCTCACCCCCATCTAAATGTATTTTCCGAAAACAAAAATACATGTTTCTTAATTTTTACAGGAGATTCCAGATACCAATTTTCACGTCTGTAACATCTCCAGTTCTTAAGATATAAATATTCTCATAACAAATTTCAACTATTTTCCAATTCTTTTCTCCCCCTGTTAAGTGCTTTCTCCGAAAACAAAAAGGTACAGGTTCCTGTACTTTTAAAGGACTTTCCAGATACCAAGTTTCTTGTCTCTAACATGTTAAGTTTTTTTTTAATTCAAAATGTCTACCGAGCTCAATAGTTGCAGTCGATTAAGTGCGGCCAGTATCCAGTATTCGGGAGATAGTAGGTTCGAACCCCACTGTCGGCAGCCCTGAAAATGGTTTTCCGTGGTTTCCTATTTTCACACCAGGCAAATGCTGGGGCTGTGCCTTAATTAAGGCCACGGCCGCATCCTTCCCACTTCTAGCCATTTCCCGTCCCATCGTCGCCATAAGACCTATCTGTGTCGGTGCGACGTAAAGCAGCTAGCAAAATGTCTATATACCGGTACTCATTTAAAAAAAAATCACCCGCTTTTCCAACTCTTTTCAGCCCCTTAACTGGATATTCCGAAAACAAGAAAATACGTGTTTCATTATTTTTAGAGGAGATTACAAATACCATTTTGCATGCCTTACGTCCGTAACGCTTTCAGTTTTTGAGATAAATGTATACTCATAAGAATAATTCAACTTCTTCTTCTTCACTTCTTTCCACCCCTCTCCCGCCTTAAGTGGACTTTCCGAAAACAAAAAATACGCGTTTCTTTATTTTGAAAGGAAATTCAAAATACCAACCTTCACGTTTGTAACAGCTTTAGTTTTTAAGATAAAGTATCCTCATAAACATATTTCAACTCCTTATTTACTTATTTTCAACCCCACACCCCTTACGTCGATTTTCCGAAAAAAAAATGCTAGTTTCTTCATTTTTAAAGGAGATTTCAAATACTAATTTCTACGTCTGTAACATCTTCAGCCTTTGAGATATAAGTATCCTTATAAAAATAACTCAACTCCTTTGTCACCCCAGCCCGTTAAGTGAATCCCCTCCCTCCCTCCAAAAATGCGTGTTTCTTTTTTTAAGGTGATTCCAAATACAAATTTTCACGTGCGTAACCTTTTTTTGAGATATGGATCCTGCGTGTCAAGAAGGTTGTGTCCAGGCTGGAGGTAGCTCAGTTGGGCAGCGTTCTCATGGTCGCAATTAGGCCACACATTGTCCGGCTGCAGGGAGCGCTGACAGGTGCACGTTATGAACATTCTTTCAGACCATCTGCATCCCTTTCTGGTCCTAGAGTACCCTGATGGAGATGCCATGTTTCAACAGGACAATGCGCCATATCACCGGTCTGTGGTGGCACGCAGGTGGTTGGAGGAGCACTCTAATGAAGTTACGACCATGGATTGGCCCTCCACATCCCCCAGTCTTAATCCAGTCGAGCATTTATGGGATGCTGTCGCTGCTGGTGTAAGCTCCATGAACCCTGCACCAACTACACAAAACTAATTGTGTGTTGCATTCCGAGATGTGTGAGTCCAAATCTCTCCAGAACGATTCCAACACCTTGTAGAGTCGATGCCTGGCCGTATTTGCTGCCGTTTTCAGCGCTCGTGGACGAGCAACTCGTTATTAACTTCACATTCAGTGTCTTTCCATGACTTTTGTCCACTCAGTGTATTCTTTAATAAATCGATGGTGCTGATAGTTATGCTGTGAGCACACCACTGGGCTCCCTGCCCGAGTGTCCCGAGTTCGAATCCCGACAACTTCGGGTGAGATTTGGAATCTGACTAGCTTACGACAGGAAAATTTAAACCCTCAGACAAGTCCTAAACTGAATCTGTGTGCTCTGCCGACCACACAGAGACATGAAAAGCGGGGATGAAAGAAAATAAAATACGTACATACTAGTGTATCGTATCATTTGCTAGAACTGTGCTTTCACATAGTGTTTGTTTTGATGTAAATTTTGCAGGCTTACTGCGAGTTGAAAAAAATTAATAATAATAATAATAATAATAATAATAATAATAATAATAATAATAATAATAATATGTGTCTGTGTTACAGCTGCCACTCAGGTGGTCCTCACGGTGCAGCAGAGGCCGCGCCCGGCTAGCACGGCTATGGCACCACCTGGAACCCACACGCGACAAGTACATCACCACCATCATTCCGCACCTGCGCGCACCACCGAACGCATCACCAGCCCGCTGCCTGTCGATGTGAGTATTAGTAAATTAATCTTTGGTTTGTCGGAACATGTTGCTAAGTATTGTTTGGCCATTGTCGTAATGTGTGTTAGTTGCTCATTTACATTCACTCAAAAGATTCTACATAATCTCCAGAAGTAATCCCACCGGTTTCTAGTGGTGAAAATATGTGTTGTTTCTCTTAAATTAAAAGGAAAAGTCTTACACGAACATCCTGCCTACGGAAAGCAAAATAACGTCGGACAGAAAGTCTTGTAATAACGATATTTGTAGTAATTTGAGGTTGTTTTAATGGCTTCCTATGACAGGATTGGGTTGTGTTCTAAGGAAGAGGCAGTAGCAGGCGAAATTAAGTGAAACGAATATTAAAAAAGCGGTGTAAACTTAGACCTATACATGAGAGGGTGATTGTGTTTTTGTATTTCCCCTTAAAACAATCATTCTACCACCGCCTCTTTGATAGAATACTGCCCTTGTTTTTAATGATATTTTAGTAAGGCCTGGGAATGGAAATGAGCAAGTCCGATTTTAGGAGAATTAAAATAATGTAAGAATCAATTATGTACACGAAAGGTAACAAGTTAGCTAGAAATAAGAGATGGGAAATTGAAATGGAAACAAGCATTTGGGAGGAAAGCAATGAGATTGCCTAGAAGTTGTTTTTGAAGGGAATAGATAGCGGATTATTTTATCTTCCTCTGCTTCTTCCCATTATGCCATTACAGCGTGTGGGTTCCTTCGTTGATCCGTTCCATCCACTCTCCACGGTCTGTTGCGAGTGTCTGCATCTCCCTTATTCCTTTCCCTAGTTATACATTCCGTGTCCTTCAATGGTTTGTAGATGTGTGTCTCGGTCTTCCGTAATTTCTTCTTCCTGTTGATCCTCCCTCATTTGTTTTACTTTCTTTTCACGATCCATTCTTTCAACATGCCCAAACCATACCAGTTTTCTCTTACCAGTGTACCTTGCAAATGGGACAAACACTACTTTACCGAGCGAGTTGGCCGTGCAGTGAGGGGCGCGCAGCTCTGAGCTTGCATTTGGAAGATAGTGGGTTCGAACCCCACTGTCGGAAGCCCTGAAGGTGGTTTTCGTGGTTTCCCGTTTTCACACCGGGCAAATGCTGGTGCTGTACCTTAATTAAGATCACGGTGTGTTCCCACTCTTAGCACTTTCTAATTCCATCGTCGCCATAAGACCTATCTCTGTCCTTGCTACGTAAAGCCAATTGTAAAAAAAATCTACTTATTTCATCCTTTCATTCCTGATTGTATCTCTTCTTGTTTTATTCAAAGTTTTCCTGTATTCATGTCTGCAGCTGTTATCTTGTTATGGTGTTTTTCGAACATTGGCCAGCTTTCGCATTTATTTTTTGTGTGTGTGGGAGTGGAAACTGTTTTGAAGATACGTCTTTTGTTTTCTTTTCTATTTCCCTCTTACCTAATATAGCGTTACTTAATTGGTAACAGATTCCATGTTCATACGTAGTGGCTTGCATATAATATTCATTCTGCAATTATTCTCCTCCTGCCTTTTACTCACTTTCATCACCTTGCTCTTAGCTACATTTATTTCCATTCCTGTTCTCTCCATTTCTGCTGTCCATTCTACTAATATCTTGTAGAGTTTCTCCTCAGAATCTGCAGTGATGGCAATGTCATCTACATATAGCAAGACTTGTACCTGGCTTGCTTTCACATTACAAGAAATAAATTGATCTCATATTCCAGCTTCTTGTCTTTGAGTGTTAGGTCAGAAAATAAATAATCATTTCCCCCAAACCGTTTGCACCAACCCCTATTTCACTTCTTTTCAGCGCCCCCTCCCCTATAAATGGATTTTCAGAAAACAAAACAAAACATTCGTGTTTCTTTATTTTTAAAGGATTCCAAATACCAATCTTCATGTGTCTAACATCTTCATTTGTTGAGATATACAGTAAACACCCTCATAAAAATAGTTCAACTTCTTTTTCACTTATCCCCCCCCCCCCCGCTTGAGTGGATCTTTCAAAAACAAACAAACATATACGTGTTCCTTTATTTTAAAAGGAGATTTAAATACCAATTTTCATGTCTGTAACATCTTCAGTTTTTGAGATAGAAGTATCCTCATTAAAAAATCAACCCATTTTTTGTTATTTCCACCCCAACCCCCTGAGGGGGATTTTCCGGAAACAAAAAACGTACCTGTTTGTTTATGTTAAAGGAGATTCGAAATACCGATTTTCTCATCTGTAACATCTTCCGTTTTTGAGATATAAGTATCCTCATTCCAAAAACTCAGTGTTTATCACTTCCTTTCACCCTTTCCCCCTTAAGTGGAGATTATGGAAACAAAAAAAACGTTTTATTTATAAAGATGATTCCAAATACCCATTTTCACGACTTTGTCATCTTCAGTTTTGAGATATAAGTATCCTCATAAAAATAATTCTAATGCGTTTTCACCCCCCCCCCTAAGTTGATTCCCCCCAAAATAAGGTTTCTTTATTTCTAAAGGAGATCCCAATACCAATTTTCACGTATGTAACGTCTTTAGTTTTGGGGATGCAATTACCCTCGTACAAAGAATTCAACTCTCTTTTAACTTCTTTTCACCCCACCCCCCTTCCCAACGGTAAGTGGATTTTCCAAAAACGAAATTCCAAATACCAATTTTTACTTCTGTAACATCTTCAGTTTTTGTGACATATATATCTTTTAAAAAAGAATGCTACTACTTTTTCAGTCCTTTCTACCCCCCTGCCCCCTCCCCTTAAGACGTTTTTCCGGAAACAAAGATCTACGTGTTTCCTTATTTTTAAAAGATTAAAAATAATAAGTAGAAATAAGGATTCCATCTAATTGATACATATTAATTATGTGTGACTATTTTATATATATCACATTGTGGGACTAGTTTCAATCATATAATGATCATCCTCAGCCAGTTATAGCTAAAAATTGACAAAGCATTAAACTCAGTATTATATACAAAAAAGCAATTACAAAACTTATACACTAAAATTGCGTGAAGTGCTCATGAGCTGTGTTGTGAAGTTTGATGTGTCTTAAAAAGTAAAGTAAAATTATCGTCGCCATAAGACCTATCTGTATCGGTGCGACGTACAAAGAAGAGTAAAATTTTGCGTCCGGTGACGTCACAATACTGTAGGTATGAATTCTTGAAATTAAAATTCCCATTTATCTCAGATAGCATCTCCGTGGTCAAAACAGTTCTGACCGGGCGAGTTGGCCGTGCGGTTAGGAGCGCGCAGCTGTGAGCTTGCATCCGGGAGATAGTGGGTTCGAACCCCGCTGTCGGCAGCCCTGAAGATGGTTTTCCGTGGTTTCCCATTTTCACACCAGGCAAATGCTGGGGCTGTACCTTAATTAAGGCCACGGCCGTTTCTGTCCCATTCCGAAGCCTTTCCTATCCCATCGTCGCCATAAGACCTATCTGTGTCGGTGCGACGTAAACAAATCAAATAGCAAAAAACAAGCAGTTCCACAGGACAGGTAGAGATTTATTCGATGGCAGGCGATACCATGCCATACTACCTCTGTGCTCAGAGTACGCTGTACTGTATATCCGAATGGGTAATACACATAACGTGAAGTTAGTTCTGTCAGGTATTGTATTTTAATATTTTGATCGAACAACTTCTTTACCAAATAATCGTGCATGTCAGACTATTAAATTGGAATATTCAAACGCAAGTTGGCTGGATAAATACATGACAATGCTCGACGCTAGTTTGCATTGTGTCGTGAAAGTTTCCGATCTCGTCCGTCATTAGTATCCGTACATCTTAAATGTGTGTGTAGGCGCTGTTTACGTCATTCTACTCGTCAGTAAGATTACATAACCTCACACGATACTATACCGTTGAGGAGATGGTTTACGTGTGTTAGAGACGCTACTCAAACATACTGTAAGAATAATTGCAACAATTTATTAATACGTCAAGTCTTTAGATTCGTAAACCGAATCAAACTGATACTAAGCCAGATAACTCTTTTCTTTCTTTTGATATTGGTTTTACGTCGTACCGATTCAGACAGGTTTTTTTTATTTATTTATTTATTTATTTATTTATTTATTTTTGCTTTACGTCGCACCGACACAGATAGGTCTTATGGCGACGATGAGACAGGGAAGGGCTAGGAGTGGGAAGGAATCGGCCGTGGCCCTAATTAAGGTACAGCCCCAGCATTTGCCTGGTGTGAAAATGGGAAACCACGGGAAACCATCTTCAGGGCTGCCGACAGTGAGGTTCGAACCTACTATCTCCCGAATACTGGATACTGGCCGCACTTAAGCGACTGCAGCTATCGAGCTCGGTCAGACAGGTCTTATGGCGACAATGGGAAAGGTCAGATTTAGGACTGGGAAGAGAGCAACCGTTGCCTTAATTAAGGTACATGTCAGCCAGCATTTGTCTGGTATGAATATGTGAAATCACGGAAGACCATCATCTTCCCGACTTCTCCCTGTGGGTGGGGGTGGTAGAATAACACCCACGGTATCCCCTGCCTGTTGTAAGAATCGACTAAAAGGGGCCCCAAGGGCTCTGAACTTTGGGGCGTGGGTTGGCGACCACGGGGCCCGTAGCTGAGTCCTGGCATTGCTTTCACTTGTGCCAGGCTCCTCACTTTCATCTATCCTGTCCGACCTTCCTTGGTCAACTCTTGTTCTTTTACGAGCCCGACGGTATTAGGTTCCCGAGGCCTAGGGAGTCTTTCATTTTCACGCCCTTCGTGGCCCTTGTCTTCCTTTGGCCGATATCTTCATTTTTCGAAGTGTCGGATCCCTTCAGTTTTTTCCCTCAGATTAGTGTTATATAGAGGATGGTTGCCTAGTTGTACTTCCTCTTAAAGCAATAATCACCACCACCACCACCACCACCACCACCACCACCACTGGGCTCCCGACAATGGGATTCGAGCCCGCCATCTCCCGAATGCAAGCTAACAGCTCCACAGTCCGAACCGCGCAGGCAACTCGCTAGGTAGCCAGATAGCCTACAGATGTTGGAGTGTCACAAATGGTGAGCGTGACGATATATCTGGCTGTATTGCTTGGCTTTCTTGACTAGATGTAGGTTCATAATTGTATAAAATGCCATGCTTTGCCACATGCTATGCATTACTCTTAAAAGTTTTGAAATACCTTTAATTCTAATTATTTATCGCGTTATTATTTTTCAAGCTGTAAAGCAGTAATTTTTCTTGGGTTCCATTCTTATGATTCAGGGATTTAGTATTTTTCAGTAAGTTTTTCGTTTATTGAAGTATTGTTAAATTGCTTATTTACGTTAAAATAACATTGGAAGAAAATAAAAAGAAGGAACAAGAAGCAGCACTTTCGATATATTTTGATTCAACGAGAAAATATGAAGACAAATATTAAACAAGCAGAATTAGGTTAGAACTCTTCAGTTACCATGAACGTGCTTAGGACGCAGGGAGGGACCCTTTCTCTACTCTTTCAGGCCACTAGCTTTTTATCGTCAATTACTTGCCTGTAGATCCATCTTCCTAGTGTCAATGGCATTTAGTTTTGCTCTTTTTGTACGGTCTAATCTGTTCCTCTAGCCACATCTTACAAATTAGTTTTAAGCTGCCGACAACGGAAAGGGAAAGTCAGCTGATAGTGCGTTATAATAATAATACTGCTTGGTGTATGCTATATATTTTGAGATCGACACAGTAAGAGGAAGGTTGTGTAGTTGTAATTCCTCTTAAAACAATAATCACCACCGACACAGTAATCGTGGCATAAAGTATATCTGTTAAGCAGTAAAATTCGCTATAAAACCGACGTCAGTAGCGTCGTTATTTACCTGTCACAAGGATCCACGGACCTACGTCTACGGGACTAAATTATTTTTCTTTATGAAATAATATAAACTGTTACCAGTCACAAGTTTTGTTAAAGGATTTATTTCACAACGCTTTTCAGATTGTGAAAATGGTGACTTATAATTTGTTACTCTACTTTATGAACAGTTAATTTCAAAGAATATTTTACTATTCCATGTAAGAGTAGAAGGATATGTATCGTGAATTTATAACATCTATGTTGGGTCACTTGGATGGTCTTATACATCAGTTGACCAAGCGCCAAAATTGATTCTTTTTAGATTATTACTCCATCCGGTAGCTAAAGGTGTAAACTTTATGTAGTTTATTGTTCGGACTTCGGTTCTCAAATTAATTGATTTTGACCAAACGCCAACTCCTCAAACGTTAAAGTTGTGCATCAAGTGACTAACTGCCTTTCCAGGGTCAGAATTACACTTCATTTCATGTTGTATGTTGTTATTATGTAGAATATTGCCTTTGAACAGTTTGCGTGAGCAATTTGTCGTGTAATTCAAACGTTTAAAGCCTTCTGTTTAGTTTTAAAATAGTAGACACTTGTGAAATAAATCTGTTGAACGAATATAATCAATATAACATACGATCTGGTATTTGACAGAATATAATAGTATATCAATAAATCAATCAGTCAATCAATCAATCAATTAGTCAATCAATCAGTCAATCAGTCTGCACTTAGGGCAGTCGCCCAGGTGACAGATTCCTTATCTGTTGTTTATCTAGTCTTTTCTTAAATAATTGAAAGGAATTCGGAAATTTATTGAATATCTCCCTTGTTAAATGATTCCAATCCCTAACTCCTCTTCCTATAAACGAATATTTGCCCCAATTTGTCCTCTTGAATTCCAGCTCTTTATCTTCAAATTGTGATCTTTCCTACTTTTAAAGACACCACTTATTCGTCTACCAATGTCATTCCACGCCAACTCTCCACTGACAGTTCGGAACTTATCACTTAGTCGAGCAGCTCGTCTCTTTTCTCCCAAGCCTTCCCAGCCCAAAGTTTGCAACATTTTCGTAACGATACTCTTTTGTCGGAAATCGTCCAGAATAAATCGAGCAGCTTTTCTTTGGAATTTTTCCACTTCTTGAATCAAGTAATCCTATACAACCCCATACACTGAGACCATACTCTAGTTGAGGTCTTACCGGAGACTTATATGCCCTCTCCTTTACATCCTTACTACAACACCTAAATACCCTCAAAACCATGTGGCGAGATCTGTACCCTTTATTTACAATCTTGTTTATGGGATTATCCTAATGAAGATAATTCCTTTTACTAACACGTAGGTATTTACGTGATCCCCATACCGGTAAGGAGTTTTCACCCCATCACGGCAGTAATTAAAACCGAGAGGACTTTTCCTATTAGTGAAACTCACAACGTAACTTTTAACCCCTTATATCATCATACCATTTCCGGTTATCCATCTCACAACGTCGCTGAGGTCTTTCTGCAATTGTTCACTCTCTTGTAACTTATTTATTACTTTATACAGTATAACAGGGGCTGCCTGGCCGAGGCGGTAAAGGCGTGCTCGGTTCGCCCGGAAGGACGTGGGTTCGAATCCCCGTCAGGAAGTCGTAAAATGCAAGAAACGAGATTTCCCTGAGGTTCACTCAGCCTACACCAAAAATGAATACCAGGTTAATTCCTGGGGGCAAAGGCGGCCGGGCGTAGAGCAAACTACTCTACCCCATCACGTGCCGAGGTTAACAATGGTGGAAGCCTTTACCTTCCACTCATCCAAGGGCCTTCATGGCCTGTACTGAGGTGATTTTGCTTTGCTATACAGTATAACATCATCCGCAAAAACCCGTATCTCTGATTCCAGTCCTGTACTCTTATCATTTGGATGTATAACAAAACACTGCGGTTCAATAATGCTGCCTTGAAGAATTCCCCTCGTAATGGTTACAGGATCAGATAAAGCTTCACATACTCTAATACTCTGAATTCTATTTTCAAGGAATATAGCCAGCCATTCAATCGCTCCTTTGTCTAGTCCAGTTGGACTCATTTTTGCCAGTCTACCCTATCAAATGTTTTAGTAGGTCAAAAGCGATACAGTCCATATGACCTCCTGAATCGAAGATATCTGCTATATCTTTCTGGAAACGTACAAGTTGAGCTTACTTGGAAAAACCTTTCCCGAATTGCCTTCTATCGAAAGAGTTATTATTCGCAAACATACCGAATATACTCAGAAAGAATGCTTTCACAAAGCTTACATGCAACATATGTGGCTGGACTGTAATTTTCGGCTTTATGTTTTAATACTCTTTTCTGTATACACAGGATCTACTATAGCAACTCCATTCATTTGGTATAGTTCCTTCATGCAAACAGTAATCAATGAGTACTGCAGGTATGGTACTTGTTCTCATCCATTGTCTTAAGTATATCCCCAGAAATCTTAATCAGTTCCTGCTGCTTTTCTAGTTTTAATCTTTTGTATCTTATTGTAAATGTCTTTGTTATTGTATGCACACTGTCTTAGCAAATGTCATGGGACAGTCACTTAATAGCGTGTGGGGCCTCCTTCTGGCCCTGCGAACTGCAGTGAGACGCCATGGAAGTGAGTCGACAAGTCCCTGATAGTCCTCTGGACGCAGCTAACACCAAATCGTTTGCAGAGCGGCCGCCAATGCTGGTCTGTTCGTGGGTGCAGGATCTATGGCACGGAGCCTGCGTTCCAGGACATCACAGATATGCTCGATAGGGTTCATATCTGGGTTCCTGGGTGGCCATGGCAGTCGTTGGACCTCCGCTGCATGTTCCTGGAACCATTCCCGGGCGACGTAGGAACGATGTGGCGGCGCGTTATCATCTTGAAACACCGCAGAACCGTCTGGGCGCTGGAAGGCCAAAAATGGGTGGAGATGGTCTCCGAGCAGCTCAACATACCGCGTACTATTCAAAGTCTCTTCCACAACAACTAGGGGGCCATTCCATACCAGGAAAATGCATCCCAGACCATAACAGACACACCAGCGCCTTGGACCACACCTTCGAGGCAGGCGGGATCCTTCGCTTCATGTGGTCTGCGCCATACACGGTGCTTCCCATCGGCATGGTGCAGTTGAAATCGTGATTCGTCCGACCATATCACGTTACGCCATTGTTCCAGTGTCCATCCCTGGTGACTGGCGACAAATGCGCGTCGTTGTGCCCGGTGACGTTGGGTTAACAGTGGCACTCGTGTGCGGCGCCGGCTCCCATACCCCATAGAACCCATGTTCCTACGGATTGTCCACTGGGAGACGTGTCTAGCACGGCCTGTGTTGAATTGAGCCGTGATTTGTTGCACAGTTGCCCGTCTGTCACTATTGACAATCCGTCTCAGATGTCGCAGGTCACGGTCATCGAGGGTGGCTGGACGGCCGGTCGTTCATCTGTTGTGGACGGTGACACCCGCATTCACCCATTCACGATACACCCTGGACACGGTTGATCGTGTGAAGCCGAATTACCGCACCACTTCCGAAATCGCACTTCCCATCGGTTGGGCACCGACCACCATACCCCATTCGAACGGTGTCAGCTCACGACGACGTTCCGTGTTACACCTGTCACATGCAGAGCCACTGCTCACAAGGTTTCCTATACAACTGTCGCTGGCACAGGGGGCGTATGGTGCGCAGACAACACACCTGCGCATCAGTGCTCCGCCATCCCATGACATTTGCTCAGTAAATTTCAATACTTCGTTAGTTTTAGTCACCTCCTCTATCTGGACATTATCCTTGTAACCAACAATCCTTACATACAGGTGACTGAATACTTCTGCCTTCTGTAATTCTTCACATACACACTCCCCTTGTTCATTAATGATTCGTGGAATGTCCTTCCTGGAAGTACCTATACATACCCTTCCATTTTTCACTAAAATTCGTATGACTGCCAATTTATGCTTGCCATCATGTTATCCTTAGCTGACTTCTTCGCTAGATTTAATTTCCTAGTAAGTTCCTTCAATTTCTCTTTACTTCCACAACCATCCCTAACTTTATTTCTTTCCATCTGCAGCTCCTTCTTAGTAGCTTTACTTCTCCGTTATAATACAGCGGGTCTTTACCATTTCCGAATACCTCTTGGGGTACACACCTGTTTTCACAATCTTCAACCCATCCCACAGTCTGTTTACATTTTTTTTTTTACGTTTTACACCGATTATTATTTCTTTTTAAAAACTCCATCATGCGTATTTTATCAGCCAAAGATCAAGTTCCCTATTATCTTTAGAAATTAATGAGCCTTACACCTAGAATTTCATGTTTGTCATCTTTAACTTTTTCGTAGCTTACAAATTCTTCTTTCACCAGAATGAATACTCCCCATCGTACCATTCCTAGCCTGTCTCTTACAATAAACCCTCCAGTTCCGTTAGAAAATTTCTGCATCCATTATATTATTTCTTAGCCATGATTCAACTCCTATAACAATACATCTATTCATTTACATAATTCTGTTCCTTTCTTTACAATACTTCTACAGTTCAATACTAAACTTTACATGTCATCCCTGCTTGACCTCCAGATCCCTGTACCCTTATCACCGGTCCCTAGTCCTTCTAAACAGACTTCCTAACTTATAGATACCACTGCGGTTCAAGTGAATGCCACCTGAGTGTAGATCCCTACCTCCTACCCTCCCCATTAGGATCTACAAATCCCGCTCCCAATTTCCCACCTACCCATTCCATAGTCTCATTTAAATCTGCAATTACCCTCCAGTCAGTATACCTCCTACACAGTATCCCATTGTACTTAAATAGGAAATACAATTCATTAAAAATGCCATATTCTACGCGGCTCTGAACTTTTTGAAGTCAAATTGAATCACTAAATGACAATGTTGTTGGTTACTCAAGTGACTTAAAACAAAACAAAAAATTAAGTAACCTAAATAAAGCATTAATTTACCAAGCGCCATAATCTCAGATTACGACAATATATGTCCGATTCCATGGCTAAATGGTTAGCGTGCTGGTCTTTGGTCACAGGGGTCCCGGGTTCGATTCCCGGCAGGGTCGGGGATTTTAACCATCATTGGTTAATTTCGTTAGCTCGAGGACTAGGTGTATGTGTCGTCTTCATCATCATTTCATCCTCATCACGACGGGCAGATCACCTACGGGCGTCAAATCAGAAGACCTGCACCTGGTGAGCCGAACATGTCCTCGGACACTCCTGGCACTTAAAACCATACGCCATTTCATTTTTACGACAACATATTTAAAATAACACTACCGGTAATGTTGATACATTAACAAGAAAATTCATGTTTTTATCTTCATTTTTGTATATAATACTTTACTACATTTCACAGGAAAGATGAATTAACACAACGTATGTGTGTTTGTGGAAATATCTCGAAATCAATTTTTGGCGCTTGGTTAAGTGATGTATAACACCATCCAATTATAGGTTTGTCTCGTCTCGGAAATATTGCTTTTAAATATTCATTTTTAGTTTTATTATCGACCCTATGTTGAAGTTTTATTAATAATGGATATCTATACATTTTTAAAATGTTCAGTGATATCTCTTTTGAATATGTGTGAAATGATGAGAGAATTTTGTGTATCCCATGTCATAAATGCAATAGTATAATAATCTTTGAAAACAATTGTGTATTAACTAGAACAACAATTATTTGTCACCATTTTCACAGCCTGACGATGGAACAAACTCTCTGAAACGCGTTGTGAAATAAATGTATTAAAACTTGTGACTGGTGACGGTTTATATTATTTCATAAAGATTGAATTCACAGTCACGTACAAGGCCTTCCTTAAAAACATGGTTATGTTTAAGGTTAAATTATTTTGTCGTCTTCCTTCAGTTAGCAGGAATCGGTTACATACGTTCAAATATTAATTCATACCTGCCTCTACCAAAATAACGTCCGGTCTTTACACGTATTTGGTGTTGTCAGTTGTAAATACACCGAAATGCCAAACTTTGTCAAGAAGGAAGTCATATTTTCCAGTAAATGAAATGAAATGAAATGGCGTATGGCTTTTAGTGCTGGGAGTGTCCGAAGACATGTTCGGTTCGCCAGTACAAGTCTTTCGATTTGACGCTCGTAGGCGACCTGCGCGACATGATGAGGATGAAATGATGACGACACATACACCCAGTCCCCGTGCCAGAGAAATTAACCAATAATGGTTAAAATTCCCGATCATGCCTGGAAAAGAACCCGGGACCCCTGTGACCAAAGGCCAGCACGCTAACCATTTAGCCATAGGGCCGGACGCCATTTTCCAGTGTCTACTTAGTTAATGTAACTTAAAAGCTTTTAGTGTATGTGTGTGTGGTGTTTTTTTTTTTTTTTTTTTTACAGGTTATAGTGTAATATGTGTTGAAATTAATGTTTTCGGCAGACTGAAAATCTTTTAAAGTTACAATGACATGCCAAAAGTCATGCGGTAGCAGTAGTTGAAGGCAGTAGTAGGTGGCACCACCGTACTGTGACATCTTGGAAGTGCCCAGACCTGTATCAGGTGTGATGTGACATTTCGAGATTGAGTGTAGACACCGTCTCTGCTGGTCGTGGCAAGGCTACGTGAATGATCGTCTTTCGAACGGGGTATGCTAGTGGGAGCCGGATCGATGGAACATTCCATTGTCGAAGTTGTGTGAGCATTTAAAATTCCTGGATTGACGATCTAACGCGTGTATCGGGAATACCTCATGGAAGGCAATACCACCCACATTGAACAGCGCCGTGGCCGACAACGGATGCTTAATGATAGCAATTAATGCATCCGGCTGGAATTGTCCGTGGTAACAGACAAGCCATACTGGCTCAAATCACATCTACATTCAATGCTGGAGGCACCAGATGCGTATCCAGCAGGTCAGTACAGCGTTTTTTTAACGTCAGTGGGGTATGGGAATAGAAGACCTACCAGAGTGCCCTTGTTAAAACCACGACACTGAGTACAGCGCCTTATCTAGACGCGCGACGTTGCTGATATTGGACCTTGGAGGACTGGCGACATGTAGCTTGGTCCGATGAGTTACTGTTCCAATTGTTTCGAGCTGATGGTAGGGTTCGAATATGGCGAAGGCATGGAACCCAGTTGTCAACAAGGTACCATACCGATGGTAGCTGCATACTAGCGTGGGGCTTGTTAACATAACATGGCTGGATCCCTTGATCCACCTGAATAGGTCGTTGAACTGCTTGGTGACCACTTGCAGCCCTTAATGGACTTCACATACCTCTACAGCGGTGGGATATCCCAGCAGGATAATGCACCGTGCTGTAGGGCCCAAGTTGTCCAGAATTGGTTCTAGAAGCGTTCTGGATAGTTTCCAACGACTGCTTTAACCTATACCTACAAATAGCAGGAAGCTGTGGATATGTATCCAAACGTCGCGGGTCAAAATCTCTCCACAGGCGTTTCTTTCACTTGTGAAATAACTTGTAAACGATTGATTTAAGTATGTGATTCTTTTAAGTGATTTAATTGTTTACAAACATCTGATCCACAGAGTATCTCAGTGGCATAATTCCTGCTCTTCTTAACTAGTTCGTCGGGCTGAGTAGCTCGGACGGTAGTGCGCTAACTTTCTGACTCCAACTTGACAGGTTCGATCCTGGCTCAGTCTGGTGGTATTTGAAGGTGCTCAAATACGTCAGCCTCGTGTTGGTAGATTTAATGGCACGTTATAGAAGTCCTACGGGACTAAATTCCGGCACTCCGTGAAAACCGTACAAGTAGTAATTGGGACGTAAAACCATTATTTTATTATTATTATTATTATTATTATTATTATTATTATTATCTTAACTAGTCCGTGATTGAAATTTACAGACTCTTTTCAGAATAGCTTTAAACGGCTGATTCAGGAAAACTTCGGCAATGTAAAGATCCCTTTCTTAGGTTTGCTCAACAGTTTTGATTTCGACCTCCAAACTCATAATGCTATCATCAGTCTTGTCCGACCCGTTGGCTGAATGGTCAGCGTACTGGCCTTCGGTTTAGAGGGTCCCGCGTTTGATTCCCGGCCGGTCGGGGATTTTAATCTTCATTGGTTAATTCCAGTGGCCCGGGGGCTGGGTGTTTGTGCTGTCCCCAACGTCCCTGCAACTCACACACCACACATAACACTATCCTCCACCACAATAACACGCACTTATCTACACATGGCAGATGCCGCCCATCCTCATCGGAGGGTCTGCCTTGCAAGGGCTGCACTCGGCTAGAAATAGCCACACGAAATTTAATTTTATCATCAGTCTTCATGCGTTTCCTCATAATCAGTTCAGCAATCCTATATTTAATAACATGTTTAAGTACATCTGTAAGAAAGCCGAATTTCCAGTTGGATGTGAAGTCTTTAATGCTCCCGATAGTGTTATCTGGAAGACTGAAGGTTCAAGTAACTCATCTCCCAACAGCACTAGTGAGTCATTCGACCAGTGTGGTTATTGTTGTGTTCATGTTTGCCAACAAGTTTCCTGGGAATGAACTACTTGAAGCAACGTAACTCTCCCATTAGTTTCATATGACGGCTGCTGCTGCCTTCGTTGTCTTCCTTGGTCCGCAACATCAACTAACATATAAACTGTAGACTTTGTTTGTTGTTCCTCGAAGCATTGCGATGGCTCAAAGAAGTGAGGAACTACAGGTACTTACCTCCGTTATGTATGGAACATCATTCGCGCCTAGCTGTTGGAATATTCGAACATTTCTACCGTTTGACATTGTTGATTCTGTTTTTAGAGTAATGGCTACTTGCAACATTGTAATCAGAGCCAGTAATAGAAAAAACCAAAACTGATTTACAAAGCAAAGTGTAGAGGAAAATAAGTCTTCGAAACGTTAAATTGAGGTAATTATGATTCTTCAAGATTTTTTGTTTATTACTTTTTTCAGCTGAGGTTACCGGTAGGACATTTTCTTGTGTCTAATGGCATTAACAACACATAGAGACCTTAAACATTAAATTTTATTTCAATTTAAAAAATAAATACTGATGAATTCTGAGTAGATTGATGAAAAACAATGCAATATTTCTTAGAAACGAGCTACAAGTATCTTGACACTGCCGGTGATAGTATGTCTGTAGGAGGTGCCCACGCAGCTCGTGCTAAAGGTTACCTGTCCGCGTTACAAGAAGCAGGTGTTCGTCACGCTGATGTACGTAACCACATCTTTCGAATCTATCGTTTCCTTGAATACCATTCTACGAAGAATTGCTACCGCACACATGTAATCCCTTCTTATGTGGACATGAAAGCGGAAATAGAGTAGTTCTGATTCAATCGCATGGTAGGCATTCTGATAACGGAACTGTTTGGGTTGGACCAGACTCTGGCTATGAAACTTGCTAGCATGATCAATTAAGACATACGCTTAATGGTAAACGTCATCCCGCTGTAAAATAATGTTTACGTACTACTAAAAAATTGTAATGGGTTGCTGTAGTTTTAAATAGAACATTGTGTTGTGTATTGCAGCCATTGATTTTAATGAAACGTCGGAGGGTGATCAATTAAGACATCAGAACATTGCTGCACACCTGCCGTTGTTACGTAGGCTGTCCACAGCATGAAACAATAAGTGTGAATCTGAACAGAAATCCGGCAGTTTCATCATTTGCTAATAAAATATATTAATAGCATGTACGTTTCTACAATGGATGACCAATTTTTCGTACGGCATAATGTTTTAGCTTCCATTATAAGCGATACAGAATATCAGAATCTTGATATAGGCTAGTCATATACCGTACGTGTTTGTAGAATAGGGTTGTATGGCTTGAATACTTTTTGTGTTGTTAAATTTCATTTGAGGTATAACGTCTTTCATATAACTTTGAAAAAGATTGGTGTATGTCTATTACGTCATCAATCATCAGCTAACTGCTCCCAGGCACCCAGCTATTTTTCAGCAATTGTAAACAACTTTATCGTTGATTTTTCGGCAAAATGAATAGGCTATTACCCTTATATTTTTATATGTTAGTGGATCTTTCACCCAAATTTCATTCAAATATATCTGGAACAACTCAACAGTTCCGTTGTAAGAGTTTCCGAGTGTGTCTTGCGAGTTCATTAACTTCCGGGATATATAAAGTTGATACTATATTGAAGTGCATAGGTGCTGTTTGTAACTCTCTAGCATTGTGTATACACCAAACCTGCTATCTTGAAAATACTTCGCAGAATAGATAACGGAGGATTACTTTCTTGATAAACTCCATCTCTCCTTTCGATTGAGGGGTGTAATTGGAGTGAAAAATGTTTTTTCAGCCTACCCATAATTCTTGAAGCAAGGCTGATTCGGGTTTACACGCTACCACTTTGTCGTATTTTTGGTAAAAGACGAAATTCCACCCGCAATACCATGAAGATGAATGGCAAACGTTGTTATTTAAATCATGTTGTTTATCTTTTGAATTGAGATGGATCCAAGCCATTTACCAGCGAGGTGGTCGACGAGTGTCTCGTGAGTTAAAGTAACGTCCAAACGTTTCCACCTTTAGACAAAATTGATCTGTGTGCTTGACTAGATTTTCTGATAAATTGTGTCTTGTTTTCTCACTTAGATATTTCTATGCGAATTCGATTCTGGCTGACGGCGGTGGCGTTTGAGGATGTTTAAAAGATGTTTGCTTGTGATGCGTTAAAGGACTCCTGCGGAACAATTTCTGAGAATCCGGCATCTGTTTGTTAGAATAGATATTAAACTATTGTTATTATTATTATTACATGCGAGTTTGCCGTGCGGTTAGGGACGCGCAGCTGTGAGCTTGCATCCGGGAGACACTAGTTTCGAACCCCACTGTCGGCAGCCCTGAAGATTGTTTTCCGCGGTTTCCCATTTTTGTGTCGGTGCGACGCGAAGAAAATTGTAAAAATGATTATTGTTACCATTATTCATGGAGTCCGACTCGTTGGCTGAACGGTCAGCGTACTGGCCTTCGGTTCAGAGGGTCCCGGGTTCGATTCCCGGCCGGGTCGGGGATTTTAATCGTCTCTGATTAATTCTTCTAGCCCGCGGACTGGGTGTTTGTGTTTGTCCCAACACTTTCCTCTTCATATGCACACAACACACTACACTACCAACCACCACAGAAACACGCAATAGTGATTACATACCTTCATATAGGGTTGGCGTCAGGAAGGGCATCTGGCCGTAAAACAGGGCCAAATCCACATGTACCACACAGTTCGCACCCGCGACCCCACAGGTGTGGGATAAACGGTAGAAAAAGAAGAAAAAGAAGGAAATTATTATTCATGGAAGATTACTGACGAAAATGAGGGCTATTTCACTGATTAAGATGGGTTCTCAAAGGGGAATATTATTGTACTTATATGTTTTCTTATATATATATATACTGTACTAGCTGTAGATGTGGATGATTACACTTTTGTCCTGGGCACGCCTCTCCTTGTCAGCGACTTGTCACGTACTCGCTTCCTTGCTCCCTGTGGCGCTTTGCGCTTTCTTATTCTTTTGCATTATTGCTGATCTTAGATTTGATTTCTTCGTTCCCGTGTAAAAGAAAGCCAAAAATTGGGTTAATATTCAAAGAATGCTGACAGATGAACAATGCCTTTAAAACGTTGCCGAAACTATCCCCATCGCAACTGTCCTTACAGTCTAAAGAGAGAGTGGCTACGTGGTTTGTCAGCTTACATTCGAGAGATAGAGGGTTCGAACACCACTGTCGACTGCCGTGAAGATGGGTTTGTCGTGGTTTCCCATTTTCACACCAGGCAAATGCTGGGGAATCTGTACCTTAATTTCAGCCACGGCCACTTTCTTCCCTCTCCTAACCCTTTCCTATCCCGTTGACATTATAAAGCCTATATCATGTGTATGAGTGAGCCGGCCCCGTGGTGTAGGGGTAGCGTGTTTGCCTCTTACCCGGAGGCCCCGGGTTCGATTCCCGGCCAGGTCAGGGATTTTTTACCTGGACCTGAGGGCTAGTTCGAAGTCCACTCAGCCTACGTGATTACACTTGATAAGATATCTGACGGTGAGATAGCGGCCCCGGTCTAGAAAGCCAAGAATAACGGCCGAGGGGATTCGTCGTGCTGACCACACGACACCTCGTAATCTGCAGGCCTTCGGGCTGAGCATCGGTCGCTTGGTAGGCCAAGGCCCTTCAAGGGCTGTAGTGCCATGGGTTTGGTTTGGTTTTCATGTGTGTGAGTACGGGCCGTGAAAGTATCAATGGCAACGTTAATATTGTTCTTTGACAGTTTGTATCTTCCTACCCTATAATTTCTTCTCTCAGCGTCGTAAAACAGTCACCTTACTTCTCATAATATTCTGAACGTAGCACCGACCCTTTGTTTGGACAATATGAAGGTATCCTCAATTTTTTTGTGACTATTAGCATTATGAGAGTACAAATGGCAAATTCTTCGGTATACAGATATCTCCTTTTCTATGGTCTGACTCCATGGCTAAATGGTTAGCGTTGTGGCCTTTGACCACAGGGGTGCCGGGTTCGATTCCCGGCAGGGTCGGGAATTTTAACCATCATTGGTTAATTTGTCTGGCACGGGGGCTGGGTGTATGTGTTGTCTTCATCATCATTTCATTCTCATCACGACGCGCATGTCGCATACGGAGCGTCACATCGAAAGAGCTGCACGTGGCGAGCCGAACATCTCCTCGGACACTCCCGGCTCTAAAAGCCATACGCCATTTCATTTCCTTTTCTATGGAATACTATGGATTCCATTCATTGCACTTTGTTGTTAGTACCTAGAATTATTTTAAATATATGTATTAATTTAAGTTGTTCACTGCATTCAAGAGAAAGATATTTGGAATTATACTCTCAAATGTAAAGCAGAGAACAAAATAAAAAGTAACGGATTAGTGAATAGAGGATTTGTATTCATATTGAGATGGGCCTTGTGGGAATTCGTAAAAGGTATCCACCTGCCATATCCGTAGTTGTGTTTGGAGTTCTATTATAATTGCTTTTGGAAGCTTTTGTAAACATTTCGAGAATTTATTATAGAAAAGTGTTACCTTAACTCCCAAGATCAGCTATTGTGTCTTCAACTCTTCGTCGAACAGTTGGGCCTATATATGAAGAGAACCTGACTGGAACTATACTATGTATCTGAAGTAGCATGATATCTCGTGATTGCATGTGCAGCATGACTGCTTCTTGGCTGATGATATATGCTATATGGTCTAACACCGGTATGATATATTCTATATGTCATTGATCAATCAGTCAATCAATCGTTATATGTTTATAATGTGGTACAGTAGATTTGTTGAATGCGTAAATAGATTCATTATGACAGTTGATAATTTGTATTCGGAATGACGGGGCCAAAAATCCCCTCCCCTCTCTTTTATGGAGTTCTGAATTAATCAGGAATGGTAAAATGTGTATTATTTCTTGAATATAGACCGCCATTCGCTGTGTTTCGTTGTGCATGTGCTTTTATAATAACCACTATCAGTAGATATTGTAATATCTAAATATCATTTTACGTTGTTTATCTTAACACTAGTTTAAGCTGTTTAGAACAATTACGGTATTACTTTATTCAAGTTAATATAGTTTACATAATTACAGTTGATATAAATGGAGTACCCCAGGGAATAGAGGTTGTTTAATGATGTAATAATGCCATAATGCCATTATTATCTCCGTCTCACCATCGTATTATTATTATTATTATTATTATTATTATTATTATTATTATTATTATTATTATTATTATTATTATTGAAGAGCTATACGATGGTGAGATGAAGATCCCAGTCTAGAAAGCCAAGAACAACTGCCGAGAGGATTCGTTGCGCCGACCACGCGTCACCTCAGAATATGCCAGACCTTCAGCCTGAGCAGCAGTCGCTTGGTAGGTCGAGGGCTTCTCGCTTCCGGTAGCGCAGGGAATAATAATAATAATAATAATAATAATAATAATAATAATAATAATAATAATAATAATAATTTTGATCGCATTGTACTGTAGTTAACGTATCATGTACATTTTCAGTCCAAGCTCCCAATGTGTTGGCAACCCCTCTGGTTGACCTGTGCAGCGGGACGGTACCAACATTTCCCTTCGGTTTGTAAAGTTATTATTATTATTATTATTATTATTATTATTATTATTATTATTATTATTATTATTATTATTATTATTATTAAGCAAATTTGTTTCAGGAAGGGCAGAAGCACACAATTACGCCTTGCTGAATTTTCAAACTTCATGGCATTAAACTAAAATAAATGCGTAATAATATTTATAGATTTGTATTCCTTGGCTGAATGGTCAGCGTTGAGGTCTTCGGTTCAGAGGGTGGTATGTTCGTTTCCCGGTGAGATTGGGGATTTTAATCGCGTTTGATTCATTCTTACGGGTCGGGGACTGGGTGTTGGTGTTTGTCCCAAAACTCTCCTCTTCATATCCAGACAACACACCACACTACCAACCACCACAGAAACATGCAATAGTGATAACATCCTTCCAGAGAGGGTCAGCATCAGGAAAGGCATCCGACTGTAAAATAGGGCCAAATCTACATGTGCCACGCAGTTGTCATCCGCGAACCCATAGGCGCAGGAAAGGCGGTATAAGAAGAAGAAGAACCCATATAGATTTCTCCAAAGTATATGACATAAACAAATCACCGAAAATTGTAGATAAGCTTCATATAAAGAAGGATGCCAGGAACATATCAAAGCTTATTCGAGAGTTATTTTAGTAACAGAAGGTTAATTAACCGAGCAAGTTAGCCGTCCGGTTAGGGTCGCACGGCTGTGAGCTAGCATTCAAGAGATAGTGGGTTCGAACCCCACCGTCGGCAGCCCTGAAGATGGTTTTTTGTGGTTTATCATTTTCACACCAGGCAAATGCTGGGGCTGTACCTTAATTAAGGCAATGACCTCTTTCTTTCCACTTCTAGTCCTTTCCTATTCCATTGTTGCCTATCTGTGTCGGTGCGACGTAAAGCACATTGAAAAAAAAAATAGATGAATTATAAATGTAGAAACCTCAACAAGTTTCTATATTAATGTTTCCTACTGAGATTTGTTGTTGTTGCTGTTGTAAAAAGCTTCGTCAGTGACATCATTGAAGTAATCTGATTCTCTATTGCATAATGTGTAGTGTGTGCTAATTAAATGTTCACAACCACCTCAGCACTGCCTGTCAGGGAACACGAAAAGATTTTGCGAATATCATTAAATGTTGTAACGAAATTGATCTTGACACTAACAGAAAAAATGAATTAATTCATGTTAGGTTACAATATTACACTGAAGAAATAAATGCAATTAGATATCACGATACTGCATGTCACTAGTATATAATAATTGGAAGTACTTTACCGTGATCCTCAATAAATGCACGTAAAAAGAACTTAATATTGTATCTACGATTACACACTTTCTATAATTTACATTTCCTTTTAAATGAAAAAGAGTACAACACAGTATGCCAAGCGTTAGTATAAGAAAGTATTCTGCAGTATAGTTTGGGGATTTTCAGAACGCTAACAAGACCATCAAAACAGTTTCTTCAGCCATTAAGCATGCACACACAGGTTTCTTACTGAATACCATATGCCCATATTATACGATTATCCAAATGATGTATATATAGAAACACCAGTACACGCGATAAAGGTTTAAAATGTAAAAAACCAAGTCGGATAGCTATCAACTCAAACGGATTACAGTGATTACCTATATTATTACGCAACGTCAAACCGACAGTGAAAGACTGACCCCACTTCTTTTTTCATATGGGACAGTTTAAAAGAAATTGGAATGTTAGGTTTGGCATTTGCTTCCGCGTGATAGGGCATTTAGTAAATTAATTCATCGTATTTTCAAGTTTTTCTTTCATCCTAGTATCATAATAATGTTATCGGTTTTACATTCCACTAAGTACTTTCATGATTTTCGCAGACACCGAGGTGCCGGAATTTTCTCCCACAGAAGTTCTTTTACGTGCCAGTAAAACTACCGACACGAGGCTTGACGTATTTGAGCACTTTCAAATACCACCGGTCTGAGCCAGGATTTAACCTGCCTAGTTGGGGTCAGAAGGCTCACTCCTAGTATCAAATAACCATCCCGTTTGTGTTATTCTGTACACGTTATTAAAAGTTTTGAATACACTGGCGGGAAAAAATTCCAAACATCAAAAAGGGGTTGTGCTAGACTAACGGACATTGGTATGCGAGTTTATACATCTGAAAGATGACGTTGATTCAAATTTCCCGCAAATCGCATTAGCGTGGCGCTAGTAACGAGCCCATGACGTTTCACATCAGGTTTGCTTTAAATACGGGCTGTACTGTGCGAGCGTTAGTTACTTTGAGATTGGACGGAGTGACTGTGGGTGGGTCAAGGATGCCTATACGACGAAGAAGAGGCCAGTATCAACTGCTCACTGCCGTTGAACGAGTCCGTGTAATAGGGCTTCGTGAAGGTGTATTCTCCTTCCGCGCTATTGCAGAACGCCTTGGCAGGAATGTCTCAACTGTGCATGCGTGCTGACAGCAGTGGTCACGAAAAGGTACGCTCGTAAGGAGACCGGGTTCCGAACGTCACCATGGCACCACCGAGAGGGAGGACCGCCGTATTCGGCTTATGGCTGTGGCGCAACGGACTGTGTCTACAGCAGCAATTCGAGCGGCAGTTGGTACCACAGTGACGCAACGAACTGTTCGAAATCCGTTACTTGAAGGAGAGCACCGAGCCAGACGCCCTGAGGCGTGCATTCCACTTAGCACAAACCACCGCCGTCTGTGACTTCAGTGGTGTCAAGCGAGAACTCATTGGAGGATGGAGTGGAGATCCGTTGTGTGCTCCAATGAAAGCCGGTTCTGCCTTGGTACCAGTAATGGCCATGTGTTGGTTAGATGGAGGCCGGATGAGCGCCTGGATTCCACCTGTCTGCGGCGTCGACGCACTGGACCTACACCGGAAATTCTGGTTTGGGGAGCAATTTCCTATGGCAGCAGGAGCACTCTCGTAGTTATCCCACGCACCGTGACTGCAGATGTGTACGTCCGTCTGGTGATTCGACCTGTTGTGCTGCCATTCATTATAAGCATTCCCGGGAGTGTTTTCCAGTAGGATAATGCATGCCCCCATGCCGCTGTTGTAACCCAACGTGCTCTACAGTGTGTCGACATGTTGCCTTGGCCTGCTCGATCCCCTGATCTGTTCCCAAACGAGCACGTATAGGACATCATTGGACGACAACTCAGTCGTCATCCACAATCGGCATAAACCTCCCTGTATTGACCGACCAAGTGCAACAGGCATGGCACTCCATTCCACAAGCTGACATCCGGCACCTGTACGACACAATGCATGCATGTTTGCATGCCTGAATTCAACAGCTAGGCGATTACACCGGTTATTAATGCACGAACATGGCACGTTTGCGATTACTTTTCTCGCGCGGATATTAACCTGTAGTCTTGTTTCTTTAATCAATTACATATTTTACCTCGATAAATATATTGCCATAATTTCCGTATTCTACATTATTTCATGTGTGGATACTTTTTCCCGCCAGCGTATTTCAGTAAGTTTTATTAGTCACTGCTGAGGAAAATCAACAATAGTTATTTCTACTGAATATGCTTTTGGCTTGTGGAATCAGTATAACGATGTCGTTTAAATATAACGGTTTATTAGTAAGGTATGACCTAGCAGGATTCGGCTAACTTTTGGATAGTATCACGTTTCACCACATTCCACTGAACTGAAAAAAAAAAAAAAAAAGACATGACACTAATGATTACAATGTCAGAAGAATAGCTTTTTTTTAACAATTTGCTTTACGTCGCACCGACACGTATTGGTCTTATGGCGACGATGGGGCAGGAAAGGGCTAGGAGCGAGAAAGAAGCGGCCCTGGCTTTAATTAAGGTACAGCCCCAGCATTTCCGTGGTCTGAAAATGGCAAACTACGGAAAACAATTTTCAGGACACCGACACTAGGTTTCGAACCCACTATCCTGCGGATGAAAGCTCACAGCTGCGGGGCCCTAAGCGCACGACAAACTAGCCCGGTCAGGTTGCTATAAAAATGAGTCACATTTCTAATTCAAGTTTCCAGTAACGATTGAATATTCAGCTGATTCAGAATGACGTTGTAAGCCAGAACCAAGTTTAATACCCTAAATACAGGGTGGCCCACTTAAACATTTCACCGCAGATATATCTGGAACAACAAGAGATATTGAAAAACGACTTTCACGGGCATGAAGGCAGGGAAGGGGCTAATATTAAAGTAAATACTATGAGCCAGTCAAAAACGTAGGAAAATAGTATTTTCAACATCAACTTGCGTTTTTTAAATGGACACCCTGTATTATTTCGTGCGCAATCGTTAACATGAAAAATCACATAAGTAATGGCGTTTGTTTCATCGCAATAGGTCAATTACATCCCGAGATATTACAACGTGAAGTTGACGCTTGAGATAAACGAAACGCGCAGCGGTTGCACATCCCGAGAGTCCAGCGCGAACCTCACGGTCCTCTTACTCGCGATATGCGAGGTAATCATTAGTAGTAGCGGGGCCATAAATAGGCTACCCATGCGTATCCCTGGTCAGGCTACTTAAAATGATACACATTAAAGCACCCATGTCACGACAAATTTTATGGGACATCATGGTCCAAGACACCAACGTAAATATCAATATGGTACGTGTACATACTGCGGCTGTACAGTTAGACCTATTACATACCAAGCATGTAACATGTATCAATTCCTACTTTTCACCTTCAATAAATAAATTATAGGATTAAATTCGCTGCAGTTTTCGATTTACTCCTATAAAATGGTTCATATTTTTCTTTCCGGCAATGTCATCAACCAGAACCTGCATAACGGTCTGCCACGGCCGCTTCCTCCCCACTCATAGGCCTTTCCTATCCCATCGTTGCCATAGGAGTTTTGTCGAAGAACGCGCATATGAACATTTATATAGTATATTTTTTTCTAAATCCTTGCCGGATTGAGTAGCTCGGACGACAGAGCGCTGGCTTTCTTAGCCCAGCTTGGAAGGTTCGATCTTGGGTCAGTCCCGCGGTATTCGAAGGTGCTCAGATACGTGAGCCTCGTGGTAGATTTGCTGGCATGCAAAAGAACACCTACTGGAGAACATTCTGGCACCTTGGCGTCTCCTAAAACCGTAAAAACAGTTTGTGGCAGGTAAAACTATTATTATTATTATTATTATTATTATTATTATTATTATTATTATTATTATTATTATTATTGTTACGGAGATTTCCGTGGTAGGTAGAGGTGAAAGAAGGTGCGGGTGTGAATAGGTCTCCAGCTACGAAAGCAAAATTAATTTAAAATTTAACAAGGTTATATTTTCTTTTCAAAAACAAAGAAATAACAAGCATGGCAGGTACAAAGTAGCAAATCAAAAAGGGGAGTTACAATATTTACAGGAATTGGGGCTTCGCGCCCTGATTTTACACTGCTTGGACAATCCGCTCAGTTTTACCCCAAACGCGAGTTTTAACAGAGGGGCAGAAAACCCCATTCATACCTAGGAGCCCTTGCTCCAAATTACACAGAAAAGCCTCCACGAGGCATACAACACTCAATTTTCAAAGAGCCACTCGCTCTCAAAATTTAAGCCTCTCCCAGGCCACACCAAACTCCACCTTCAAGTTGTCCTCACTGGACATAGACACAGGGGTAAAGTACCCAACCTACTGAGGTCTATTAAATAAAAATGGGCAATTACATGACCTCTAAAATAACAATTTGAGAGGAGGCGATCTTGCACTCCTAATACACTTGTTTTTAAAAACCTACTCTGGCTCTAGGCCACTAATGCAAGGGCTAATCCCATACTACCGAGGTGACTTTAGAAAAGAGCAATTTGTTTCACATTAACGAAGAATAGGTTGAGAAAATAAGTTCACCTCAAGACAATGTGAGTGGGAGCTCGAGAGGGTTAGCACTCTCTATCCCAATATGCAGCTTAAAAGAGAATAGAAGAAAAGATCGTTACATTTTAGGAAAAGGTTACATGGAGGAACGCTTCGCACCCGCCCCGAGAGTTAAACTGCTGAGCTAGCAAAGAAAGAATTTATTAATCGGCCATTACCTTATTGATGACCGCTGCCGAGGAAAGAGGCGCTTCCCGCCTCCTGCTATGTACTTTATACACTGAAAGATGGAACAGAAGTGGCCCGGAGACCCTAAAATCAGCAGTTTAAATACTCTCGCAGAAGGTTCTAGGCGTTAGGGGAATGAAAACACCCTCCCGCGATGATTTTATTGGTAGATCAATAAACCCCCTACACAATACTAAGAAGAAACACATAATTGGTGGAAAATTAATTCAAGAAATTCGGGATAGGCTAGATTTAAAACAAGGGGAAAGAAGGGGTTAATATTGCCAACTTAACCAAAGACTGAAAAAAAAATTTAGCAAAGAACAAACATTTGAAATAAAAATTTCTCCAACAAAATAGTTCTTTGACTCCGCACTAGGTTGCACTATTGTTGATCTTCAGTAGTGTCCTCTAGAAGAGAAAGTTCACACTTCTTACTTCAAGCGAAACAAAACCACATAAAAAATGACACAGTTCAAAAACTCAAAATTTTCCACGTGGTGACATCTTCTGAGAAAGTAGAGAATTAATAGCGTAGATAAAGTTCAGACTTCCTCCAGCAGAGGAGTTTCAACTGGCGCACATTTTAAATTAGCGGAGTGGAGGTGTACCGCCCGGTACAGACCTCCCCCCCCCCTAAAGTTCCTCCCGGGGTGACACATGAAATTGTTTGAACACAAGGTCCAAGTTTTGATGTAGATATGGAGATTAATTGCCAAAATAATTTATAAGATTTTCTTAATTTGGTTTGATTTAGTTTCAAAATTTGTTGTTGCAGATGAAGAATAGTTTTTAAGTTTGTAGAAGTAGAATTCTGAGGATAAACTTTTAATACTTAAAAGTGATGAAAAATTTTGCAATGTCCACCAAATATTGCTGTTGAATTCCCGAGTGTAGTCATTGCTTATCGTAACTGTCCATGTAGTTGAGGTTGATGAAGTTGGATGGCCAGACCGGCCGTTGCAGCTTGCGTCCAAAGGAGGCCGCTCGGACCCCTGAAGTACCCTGAGATACCGCTCGCCCGCACTATGAGGGGAGCAGAGGTGTTGAAACACGCCGCGCCCGCGGTGAACAGATACAGGCTGCGGGCAAGTAGCAGGTCGTGCGCCGCACATCAGCCTTGGCCGGGAGGAGAGCTCCGGCTCGCCGTGCACATGTCGTCCTCGCTGGGGCCGAGGGGGCCCTTCCTCAAACCCAGTTGCGGCGCGGCGCCGCGCGGCTGCGGGGGCACTGAAACATTAAAGCTAGGCGGCAGAATTGTGTTGGACCATCATGTTTCTTTTGAGGGCACAGGCATGTAGAGAGATTGAGGGGCCAGCGGCGTACAGATATCCATGGCATTTCATCTAAGCCAGCCACTGTGTGTAGTGGAGCAGGAGACGGGAGCGTGGTAATGGCCGTGGCAAGGACAGGATGGCAGTTTAACAAATCGGGGGAGGTTTCACAGAAATGCTTACATATAAAATAAAATAGAAGGAGCAGAATGCCTTAAGAGTGGAACTCAAAAAAAAATATAACCTTCATATTCCTATCAAATTATATGAAGCAAGTTGACACAAAATTTACACCGGTTTCACCTGAGACAGGTGAACCCTAAATATCCTCTCGGTGGCTGGATTGCTTACTAACAATGTAACCGGCGTAAGAAAATCGAGAATGATGCATGGCCCATGAAATCTGGGGGCAAGCTTGCCCGCGGGAACAAAATTCTTGACCATCACCTGGTCACCTACCTTCAAAGTGGTGGGTCTCCGTCCAGGATCATACTTTTCCCTAACCTTTTCATGAGATACCTTAAGATTGGCTTTAGCCTTCTTCCAAAGATCTTTAATATTATCCGGATCTATTGTCTCGGGTAGAATGTCACTCAGAGACCAAAGGTTAGAGAGCGGCGTGTTGGGAACAAACTTGAACATCAAGGAAGCTGGAGTGAACTTATGAGATTCATGAACCGCCGAATTCAAAGCAAAAGCTAACCAATGCAGGGACGTGTCCCACCTGGAATGATCTTCATGATGATAGGCAATAAGTGCGGACCTGAGATTACGATTAACCCGTTCAGCCAGAGATGGTTGAGGGTAATAAGCAGAAGTAGTTACATGAGAGATGGATAAGTCAAAACAGAATTTACGAAATAAGTTAGATGTAAAAGCCTTAGCATTATCAGATACAATATATTGGCACGGACCAAAAGAAGCAAAAATAGAATTTAAGCAAGTAATGGTAGACTGAGCGGTAGCCAGCGTAGTCGGAAATAACCAAGAAAATCTGGTAAAACCATCTACACACACAAGGATGAACTTGTTGGCATTACCCTTTGACTGGCGGAATGGTCCTACATAATCAATATACAGGCGTTCCATGGGGCGCGACGCTTGCTGAGAAGACAAGAGGCCTACCTTGGTGGACATGGTCGGTTTACTAAGCAAACAGGATTTACAAGCCTTTACTAGTTCACGGATTTCACCGTCCATACCTTTCCAGATGAACATTTCACGAATCTTTTCACGAGTTTTAAAGATACCAAGATGCCCTCCTAATGGGGTCTCATGATAATACTTGAAGATCATAGGTACAAGAACCGCTGGAACAACAACTTTCATCATCTTATCATGCCTCGAAGGGCAACATAGAACACCATTCCTCAGAACATAAGGGACAACATGTTCCCCAGAAGAAAGGGTTTCCATTATCGGAGCCAGCGTCGGATCTTCACGTTGGTATTTCTCGATATCCCTAAAGAGCATGGGAGCATCTGTTAGGATGGCATTAACCTTAGATAGTATGGACTCGGAAGGTGATGAACTGTCGACCGGTTCGTGGGTCTCGACGTCGTTAGAAAACATACGGCTGAGTCCATCAGCAACAACATTTTCGGTACCTCTGATATGTCTAACATCAAACTGGAAGGCAGAAATACGGATGGCCCAGCGGGCTATACGACCAGTACGACGCGGCCTACCTAAGACCCAGCTTAAGGCTTGATTATCTGTCTCCAGGTCGAATTTGACATATTCCAGATAGAGACGGAACTTCTCTAAGGCGAATAAGACTGCCAAACCTTCGAGCTCATAGATGGAATACTTGGCTTCTTGAGCCGACAATGTCCTAGACGCATAGGCGATGGGGCCCCTCCCTAGTTCAGTCTCTTGAAGAAGGACTGCAGCTACCGCTGACGACGATGCGTCGGTTTGGACAATGAATTTCTTCGAGAAATCAGGCATAGCAAGTACAGGGGCATTACAAAGAGCTAATTTAAGGTCTTCAAAAGCGGCTTGTTGAGAAGGTCCCCACTCGAATTTGATGCCTTTCCTACGAAGAAGGTTTAAGGGCGCCGCTCTATTAGCGAAGTTAGGAATAAACTTCCTGAAGAAATTCACCATACCAATGAACCTGGCGATACCTTTAATGTCCTTGGGAGGTTTGAAATCACGGATGGCCTGTGTTCTAGAATGATCGACTGCTACACCATCCGGTGACACAATATGCCCTAGGAAAGACATAGAGGGCTTAGCAAAGGCAACCTTGGACAACTTAACAGTTAACCCAGCCTTACGAAGGCGATCGAGAACTTCTCGCAGATGATCTAGATGTTCTTCAAAAGTCTCTGAAAATACGACGACATCGTCCAAGTAGTGATATAAGTACTCAAATTTGATGTCGGAGAAGACCCTATCTAGTAGCCTAGTGAGTACAGCTGCTCCCGTGGGGAGCCCGAAAGGCACGCGGTTGTATTCGTATAAATTCCAGTCCGTGGCAAACGCTGTAAGATATTTAGACTCTTCGGCAAGGGGAATTTGATTGTAGGCCTGATTCAAGTCCAAGATAGGTAAGAACTTGGCCTTACGAAACCATGAAAAACAAGAATGAAGATCAGGAAGGGGCACAGATTGCAACACCACCTTCCGATTGAGAGCCCTATAATCAATGACAGGCCTGAAGCCTCCTTGGGGTTTCGGGACTAAAAAAATAGGCGAAGAATACGCTGACTTAGAGGGCCTAATAATACCGTCCTTCAACATCTGATCGATGATTTCTTTTAGAGCCTTCATTTTAGGTGGAGATAGCCTATAAGGTGGAAAACGGACAGGAATCGAATCCGTGACCTCAATTTTGTATTCAATAAGATCAGTAACACCAAGAGTATCAGAGAACACCTCGGGAAACGACTGACACAATTTGCGAATACTATCAGCCTGCTCCTCAGGTAGATGTCTAAGGTCTAACAACATCTCATCCTGGGTAGGCGAAATAGAAGAACATGATGCAGAATTACACTTTAATAGAGGGATATTACAATTAGAGGCAAATTTGAAAGTGCAAGACCTACTCTGAAGATCGAACACAAGACCAGTGTGAGAAATAAAGTCCGCTCCCAATATAATGGGGCAAGACAAAAGCTTGGCCACAAACAATTTAACTTTCCATGTGAATTTAAAAATACGAATTTTGACACATAAGGAACCGAGAATTTCTAATGGAGAGGAATTAGCCGAAACGTATTGGATCGTCGACAAACAATAGTTAGGAAGCTTACAAACAGATTTCAATTTTGAATACCAATCAGCCGAAATAATAGAACAAACACTACCTGAATCTAAGAGAGCTGTTATAGGCTCGTTATTTAACTCAATTTTGAGAAAGGGGACCGGTGCGGGGGAATCCGCCGCAATCCTAAGACACTCTTTGGGACCTTCAAAAGATGAATTTGAAAATTGCTCGTTCCCTGAATTTACAACCTGTTTACCCGGGGCTGAGTCTCGGGAAGATGGATTAGTCGACTCAGCCGAAGCCACTAGTCACTTTTTATTATTGGCATAGGTGGAATTTGCACCAGAAGTTGAGCAGGAGGGGGTGCTATTCGAATAGGGACAATTCTTGGCAATATGTGAGAAAGCCCCACATTTAAAACAGCCTTGTGATGACCCGGCTCCATTCCTTGCCCCACTTGACTTGATCAGTGGACACTTGTTGCGCAGATGGTCAGGCGACCCGCAAGCATAACATTTACGGGGATTGACTGGTCGGCGAGGTGGAGGCCGAGTGTTACTAAAGGAAGGCGGGGGTTCTTTCGCGACACGCAAAGAATCGGCGTATCTAACTCCTTCCGCTGAGACGGCCAATGCTTCAAGTTCAGAGAAAGTTTGCGGGCACGCCGCGAAACACAAATATGACCTGTAGGGTGGTGAAATCCCTTCCACAATAGCTTGTACAATCTGATCCTCAGGGAAATGAAGAGCAAACACCCTAGTATAAAACTTAATGTCCTGTATGAAATCAGCCAAGTTTTCATCCAGGCGTTGTACACGGTAATAGTACTTCTGAATAAGGGAGGACCTGGCCCTAGCCGGGATGAAGTTAGCTAGCAAATGGGCATGGAAATCCTCAATAGATGATTGCTCGGCAATGGCTCTTACGATTTTATCTGAGAGAATACCAATAGCATACGGATAGATAATTTGCAAAATTTGACATGGAGAAAGAGAAAACACAAGGGCATGATCCTGAAATTCAACTAGAAATCTTAAAAAAGAAATTACATCACTGGTGGATTAACGGAAAACTTAGAGATACCTCTGAGCAACATTGCCAATGGATGAGGCAAGCTGCTAAACCCGGGTGACATAGTTGGTAAAGGTTTCAATGGCAAGGAAGTTAATTCAGAACGGATGTTACTCAATGATGCACGACGTTCAGATTCGTTGTCCAATGGGGCAGGGATAGTTTGAGCAGCAACGGTTATCCTATTAACTTCTCCCTTGGGAGGCGCTTCCTCACTACCTGCATTCACTGTGGTGGGTAGATCGCTTTTGGGAGGAACCTCCCCTGTTAACAATTGAGTGACCTTGCTAGATAATTCAGACATATTTTCAAGCAGCGTACTAGCTTCCTTCTTCTGAACGTCATTCAACTTTAGAGACAACAGATCGTTAACCCTATTCGAAAAATGATATAGCCTAGCTTGCACACGCTTAATTTGATTAGGAGAAGGATCATTTTCATCAAAAAAACTAACTACAGAAGCTAGCCCAGTAATATTCTCCGTAATCGTGGAAAGAGAGTCGTCAATTTCTTTCTCTCCCAAATTGGGGATGGAAATGGGCAAATCTAGGGACTCTCTAAGCTTGTTTGTGTCTACTGCAACCGTGCCTCCAGATTGTACATTTCTAATAGTCAATTCATAGATCAACTCCTCCTTGCGCAGATAGTTAAGATGGAGAACATCGCGAGGGCCGGGCATGGTGACAGAACAATTTTGAAAAACTCAAAAAATTCCAGCAACTGGGAAAATAGTTAGAGTTCGGAACAAACAATGTTTAGCCGTCAAAAGGGGCTAAATTGAGACCCATTCAACCACGCTCTGCTACCACTTGTTACGGAGATTTCCGTGGTAGGTAGAGGTGAAAGAGGGTGCGGGTGTGAATAGGTCTCCAGCTACGAAAGCAAAATTAATTTAAAATTTAACAAGGTTATATTTTCTTTTCAAAAACAAAGAAATAACAAGTATGGCAGGTACAAAGTAGCAAATCAAAAAGGGGAGTTACAATATTTACAGGAATTGGGGCTTCGCGCCCTGATTTTCACTGCTTGGACAATCCGCTCAGTTTTACCCCAAACGCGAGTTTTAACAGAGGGGCAGAAAACCCCATTCATACCTAGGAGCCCTTGCTCCAAATTACACAGAAAAGCCTCCACGAGGCATACAACACTCAATTTTCAAAGAGCCACTCGCTCTCAAAATTTAAGCCTCTCCCAGGCCACACCAAACTCCACCTTCAAGTTGTCCTCACTGGACATAGACACAGGGGTAAAGTACCCAACCTACTGAGGTCTATTAAATAAAAATGGGCAATTACATGACCTCTAAAATAACAATTTGAGAGGAGGCGATCTTGCACTCCTAATACACTTGTTTTTAAAAACCTAATCTGGCTCTAGGCCACTAATGCAAGGGCTAATCCCATACTACCGAGGTGACTTTAGAAAAGAGCAATTTGTTTCACATTAACGAAGAATAGGTTGAGAAAATAAGTTCACCTCAAGACAATGTGAGTGGGAGCTCGAGAGGGTTAGCACTCTCTATCCCAATATGCAGCTTAAAAGAGAATAGAAGAAAAGATCGTTACATTTTAGGAAAAGGTTACATGGAGGAACGCTTCGCACCCGCCCCGAGAGTTAAACTGCTGAGCTAGCAAAGAAAGAATTTATTAATCGGCCATTACCTTATTGATGACCGCTGCCGAGGAAAGAGGCGCTTCCCGCCTCCTGCTATGTACTTTATACACTGAAAGATGGAACAGAAGTGGCCCGGAGACCCTAAAATCAGCAGTTTAAATACTCTCGCAGAAGGTTCTAGGCGTTAGGGGAATGAAAACACCCTCCCGCGATGATTTTATTGGTAGATCAATAAACCCCCTACACAATACTAAGAAGAAACACATAATTGGTGGAAAATTAATTCAAGAAATTCGGGATAGGCTAGATTTAAAACAAGGGGAAAGAAGGGGTTAATATTGCCAACTTAACCAAAGACTGAAAATTTTTTTAGCAAAGAACAAACATTTGAAATAAAAATTTCTCCAACAAAATAGTTCTTTGACTCCGCACTAGGTTGCACTATTGTTGATCTTCAGTAGTGTCCTCTAGAAGAGAAAGTTCACACTTCTTACTTCAAGCGAAACAAAACCACATCAAAAATGACACAGTTCAAAAACTCAAAATTTTCCACGTGGTGACATCTTCTGAGAAAGTAGAGAATTAATAGCGTAGATAAAGTTCAGACTTCCTCCAGCAGAGGAGTTTCAACTGGCGCACATTTTAAATTAGCGGAGTGGAGGTGTACCGCCCGGTACAATTATTATTATTATTATTATTATTATTATTATTATTATTATTATTATTATTATTATTATTATTATTATTATTATTATTATTATTATTATTCTGTATCATGTATATATGTTCCTTTTGTTCTGAAAACTAACAGTGTACATGCTGGTTTGTTTTTCATCGTATACAGCATGAACCAAAGCACAGCAGTGTTCTTTTCCTTGGAAAGAAAATGTATATAACTTTATAGATAGAAATTGAATTCTAAGTACAGTTATCGTTAGAAGCAGCGTTTTTAATAGAAATAACCGTGTATTGGGTATTCAGCCCGAAGACTGGTTTGATCCTCCACAGGTATGCCAACAGCTGTCATAGATGGCCTGGGCATCACTGAAGAGGCGCACAAGGGAAATGAGGAGTAAGGTAGTTTCCCCGTTGCCTTCCTCGCCGAAATAGAAGTTGCTCACATATCAGTCTGCCAAGCCCACTGAAATGCACGCACCCATATTTTCATACCATTCATAACATGGACTGGCTGCATAAGGAATGGTATTACTAGCATCGCTCATACCTCAGTCACTTTCATACTGTCAAAGCCAAGGATGAGACTGAGACAAGTCAATGAAAGTAACAAATTTATTCTAGCCCATACCGGGAGATCGTGGGTTCGAGCCCCACTGTCGGCAGCCCTGAAGATGGTTTTCGTGGTTTCCCATTTTCATACCACTTAAATGTTGGGGCTGCACCTTAATTAAGGCCACGGCCGCTTCCTTCCAACTCCTAGGCATTTCCTATACCATCGTCGCCATAAGACCTATCTGTGTCGGTGCGACGTAAGGCAACTAGCAAAAATAATAATAATAATAATAATAATAATAATAATAATAATAAATGTAGCCCATTCCAGAAGACATAGTGCACTGTAAACACTACATCTCGCCAGCAAAGGCATAAATAACCGTGTAGGCAGCGTGTTCAATTTCAAAGAACCCAACCACACATTTTTGTCTGACTTGCTTCGCATTTTATATCGCTGCTTGGTTCCCTTGAGAGATCAAACTAGAAATTTAGTCTGTACTGTGCACATTGAATATACTGTACGTGTACCGAAGTAGGGCGAGTGGTTTAAGAGTTACGGCAGAACAAATGGAAATACATGCAATCAGAAACGAAAAAACCAACCAAATTTTAGAATTTTGTTATATGTATAGTTAATAGACAAATTACCCTTCAATGCGTTCTAGATGTGGTGTTGACGCACAATGCTGCGTTTACAGTGGACTGAAAAAAAAAACTCCAACGAATATGTCCATCATTGAACAATTCAGCATCTCCAAATGTCTTCCTTCCCGTGCCAGTCAGGAGTTCTTCGGACACATTACGAGAAGAAATGGAGAAAGTATTGAGAAATGTATCATTCAAGGAAGGTACAAAGTCTCGTGGAAGGGCAGCGTGCAGATGAATTGACTGAATTAAGGAACTCACTCCTTTACCTCTTCTGCAGACCTTAAGAAGAGCTCAAAACGGTTCCGGATGGAGAAGCGTTGATTATCGGTTCACGACGCTCAGAAATGAGTGAAACGACAGTTAACGTTGATGATAGGTTTTTTTTTTGCACCGACACAGAGGTCTTATAGCGACGATGGGATAGGAAAGGCCTAGGAGTTGGAAGGAAGCTGCCGTGGCCTTAATTAAGTTACAGACCCAACATTTGCCTGCTGTGAAAATGGGAAACCACGGAAAACCATCTGCAGGGCTGCCTACAGTGGGATTCGAATCCACTATCTCCCGTATGCAAGCTCATAGCCGCACGCCCCTAACCGCACGGCCAACTCGCCCGGTGATGATAGATTTTACCGTGGAAATTAATTTGAGGTACGGTAATTTATAGAACTGATATCTTGAAATTGTATCAAAACGAGTTGCATATATTTTAGTAATGTTGGAACAGGTTGGCTTCTGTTGATTTGTTGATAACAGTTGAATATTTTCAGAAATAAGAGAATAGACGTGTAGAGAAACCATCAGTCTACAGAAAATTGCTGAGAATGGACTTGCAACTCCTCGATTGGCAAGAAACGCTAGTACTGGCTCCTCCAATTCCTTGTTTGGGAATGGCCTCTGGAGAACCCCACTGTCGGCAGCGCTGAAGACGTTTTTTCGTGGTTTCCCATTTTCACACCTGGCAAGTGTTGGGGCTGTACCTTAATTAAAGCCACGGCTGCTTTCTTCCCACTCCTACCCCCCCCCCCCTTTTAAATCCCATTGTCGCCATAAGACCCATCTGTGTCGGTGCGACGTAGAAAATTGTAAAATTAAACAAAAATGGTACACAACTTTAATTGAAGTCTCACAACATCGATGTGTGGCGCCAGAGTTATCATAGGAGGTACGAGTGTAACGAAATTAAATTCAGAGGTTTCAGTGAAGTGGCAATCAGAAAAGACCAAAAATTTCGAATGACTTTGCTTTCTACACGGCGAGCAGAAGGCAGAAATGACCAAACACCACTACTGTTATTAGGACGAAACCAACAGTGGTCTTGGGCCTGGTATTGGTGACTCGTGAGGGAAGTCGCTGAACTCGTTGCTTCTCTCCGGCTGAGAGGCAGTATTCTCGAGGTTAATACTGTCATTTCTCAGCTCCTACGTAACGGATTGAGATAAAGCAAGTGCAAGGAAATTCTGGATGTCTCTACTTTAAAACTGACAAGTTTCACGATAAATGGTTTGGAAGTGTTTCCTTTTGTTCAGTCCAAAACGAATGAAAGACAGGCAAAAATTCCAAAACATTATGCATATTGTCTCCGCATCATGTATACTATCAAACCTCTCAAAATCGCTACACCAACAACATCAGCAACAACAAACAGATGTACAGGATAACAGTTTCGTGACCCAAAACGTGTAGCCAACTCGCTCGTTAGTAAGATAATGTAAGAGGGGCAGTCATGGCTATTATACCATAGAGAGATCAAAGAAGGCGTTCAAAGTTTCATTTATCGATTAATTCACCAGCTGAATAGGCTCAGTTTCCTCAGTCTGTTCGTGACATACCCTCTCTCTTCCCTTTCCATGTCCCTATATCAGTTCATCTCTGTCCTTTGCGATAAGTAAATTTGTGCCACTTCAAAGCATAATACGCAGTTCGTAGAAAATTCGAATAGAAATTATATAGTTTTTATTTTTTTCCTGCCTGCGGAAAGGCTTGGTGTAGGTCTTTTCGAGTTGACTCCTATAGGCGACCAGCGCATCTGTGAAGATGGCGCCGTACCTGGCGTGAATTCTAATAATGAAGACGGCACACACATCCATCTCCCGAGCCAGATGAATTAACCCATGGGTGTTAAATTCCTCGAGCCGGCCGGAAATCGAACGCTTGGGCCAAAGGCCGCTATGCTACCCAGTTAGCCATAGCCGTAGTACAGTAGGCCTATATGTTATCTGATATTGCTACCATGGGTTTAATCTTTGATTTTTATTTTATTGGCTGACTGTAGGTTGTCATTTAATATTTCTCTATTTATTACTGCTACGTTGAACAGATATAACTAACTGTGGAAAAATTTATAAAATGATGTTCTCTGTCTGTCTGTCTGTCTGTCTGTCTGTTGCTTGTTTCTACGTAGGCTACTCTGAGCGCACCGTCACTCTTCGGCGATCATTTCTGTTGGAAATCAGTATAGTATATCAGAAACACTTAAGAAATACACGAAACTCATCACGGCAACGATCTTTGTTCTTCAAATTGAGAAATAAAAAAATGAAGTCTTTGTATACATTTAATCTGATATTAGTTTTGCTTTATATTTTTATAAAATATTTGAAATTGCATGATGTTCATTGTGTTTGCTATGCGAACGTGTGCTTGCTTGGCTGCTTTTTGCCTGCTGCTGAACGCCACCTCCCGCTTTGCTTGCAGAACGCCAAACAACGCCAACTGGAGTGTCAGCGAGTTCACACGTTACGACTGATGCTAGAGAAGGAACAGCGTTATGTTGAGTCACTGCGTTCGCAGATGGCCAAAAGTAACGACACCAAGCTCCTCCAGGAGCTCTCGGGGGCGGAACGACGTGTGCGTACCTTGGAGGAGGAGGTGCTCAACCTCACCAGTGGCGTCAACGAGGTAGGAGCATTCCTTTTTTTTTTTTTTTTTTTCTTTCTGTAAAGAGCATGCTTTGCAAGTTACGCTCCCCACCCCTAGTCTGTGCTCCATTTAAGTTTTTCTTTACATTTCCATTATTCACCCCGTGAATGTTCTTCGTCGGATATAGGTCCTTTAGATCAAATGCTTTGTTATAATACTTGAGATAGTGCCAAAGTCCTTTTCTAAGGACGTATCTATGTAGGTTCTTGCATGAACAGCCTCTGCTTGTCTCTTAAGCACAAGGGAGCAGTGAATTGAGCATTTTTTTTTTTTGCTAGTTGTTTTACGTCGCACCGACACAGATAGGTCTTACGGCGACGATGGGACAGGAAAGGGCTAGGAGTGGGAAGGAAGCGGCCGTGGCCTTAATTAAGGTACAGCCCCAGCATTTGCCTGGTGTGAAAATGGGAAACCACGGAAAACCATTTTCAGGGCTGCCGACAGTGGGGTTCGAACCTACTATCTCCCGAATACTGGATACTGGCCGCACTTAAGCGACTGCAGCTATCGAGCTCGGTGAGCATTTTTCTAAGAATCATTTGGGAACTTTTACACAATGAGGGTAAGTTATAGGCTATAGTGGTAATAGTGCTAAGTATCTTCTGAAGTATATTTCCAGTGTGTATTCGAGTGCTGCTTATAATTTTAGCACACTATTTATTCTGTGTAACGCTGATTACATTCCGAAAATCAGGGTTTGATTCCCTCCGCATATAGCCCTTTTCCCTCATAGTTTGAGTTATCTTCTAGTGTACTCCGAGTCCCTCCATAGCAAATATTCCTTAACCGGACACGCAGTATTGCGTCACACTTTTCACTGACTTTGAACTGTCAAGTATATGAAGTACTGTATCTGTTTAAAATTTGTGTATTGGCTAGGTATATCTTTTCCCTACCATTCATGTCATACTGAAATCTTTATTCTTGTAAGATTGAATAAGTGATCTTAAAAACGTTTTTGTTTCTTCTACCTAAAAACGTAGGGAAATGGCTATTTAAGTATGTATCTAGATATTTTCGGTCGACGGTATGTTATAAAATTCGAATAAAAAGAGACTTTAATGGAACGGAATCTTAGTGCTTTTTCCTGGAGGGGAAGGATTTGGAATATTTACTACAATTTTTGTTCCGAAGGAATCGAGAATAAACATCGACCGCAGGAAAGTCACCCATTTATTCCTGGTGCTTTACTGAATTAGGAACAAGTCCGTTGCGAGTTGAATTTAATTTAAGACACTCATTAAATTCCACGTTATAGTTACACTTCATGAAGCATTGTTTTCTTTGATAATAAACTTTTGGGAAGGAGAGAAATAATTCGACGTGGTGTCCAGTTTATCGAAGTTTTTTTTTTTTTTTTTTTTTGCTAGGGGCTTTACGTCGCACCGACACAGATAGGTCTTATGGCGACGATGGGATAGGAAAGGCCTAGGAGTTGGAAGGAAGCGGCCGTGGCCTTAATTAAGGTACAGCCCCAGCATTTGCCTGGTGTGAAAATGGGAAACCACGGAAAACCATCTTCAGGGCTGCCGATAGTGGGATTCGAACCTACTATCTCCCGGATGCAAGCTCACAACCACGCGCCTCTACGCGCACGGCCAACTCGCCCGGTTTATCGAAGTTTGCCCGAAGAGATGTGGTTTCTCTGTTACCTCATTCTAAGTAATTTATTATTTTCAAATTCAAAAGCATCACTTTAGCTTAATAATAATAGCTTAATAAGAGGCACAATTTTAAGAACGACAATAATGAAATTTTAAAACAATGAAAAATAAATTGCATGTAATTGCATGTACACATTGGTACTTTTCTGTTGCGTTTAGTAGGTGATTATATGTTAAAATTGAGCCTTTTGAATATCAGAAGAACATCATTAAAATTATTTTAAAATAATCAGTGCCTCTATATCAGTGTATTATTTACCGTTTAAGCTTGATTATTTTTTCACAACATTTATATGTAAATTACCAGAAACAAAATATGTCACACTTATGGTAAAAGTCTTCTCTGGCCCTGCATGGAAGTAGAACCCATTTTTTCTTTGGAAATACTCTACTATTTTATCTGTTGAATATTCTTCGTAGATTTTTTTGTTGGGCTTTTATCGCCTTGATTTGAAAAACAAATGCGTATTTTCTCATGCGCGTGGAAACATTAAATCCTTCGCCATCCTTATGTTGAGGTGGTCTCAATTCTTATCATGATCAACAGGCATCTGTTAGTTAGCTTTGGGAATAATTAGTTGTATATCTTCGGATCGGACTCAATAAAACTATTATAATAAGCTTGTGTTACCATACGGTCCAGCTTTTGTGTATCTAGTGCTGTATTATGAAACAAAGTTGAAATTTATCATGCTTCTTAAAAGATTTAACGCCTCGCATTTGGCCAGTATCAAGGAGAAAGTCATGAAAATAATAAGCTACTTAGATTGAGGCAAAAATTAATTTCTCATACCACAATTCTTTCACAGAAACCACAACTCTTCGGAACGTGTACCCCTTTTGTTTCCCTGGGAGGATTATGAAACAGATCCTCTCACTCAACTCTATAATTATTCGCGCTAATTTTCCGTGAAATATGAAACCATACATCAGTACATACAATATTTGACAGCCAGAATTTTAGGATAAAATGTCGTGAAGAGGAAAAGGAAAAAAACATTCTCAAAATGGAAATTGCAAATCTATTAAATTATATTGTATGTGGGTAGGCAATCTACAGTATTTGAAGTCTCAACCGAAATGATTTCCTTTGTTTGGATGGTGTCACGGGGACCTTCACATCAGTGATTTTTTCGTAAGTACGTGAAAGGTGACCCCTCGAATATGAATGTCCCAACGCATGGGCCAGATGCTCAAGCATTCTCGAATAAATCAGCTTTGATTGATTCCAAGTTCCTTATATTAACTAAATATTAAAAAAGTAAACGGGCATGTGGCTCAGTGGGTCCAAGTTTAATAATCGAGGGAGTGCAGGTTCAAGTCCCGCTGCGTGCATGTTTTTTCTTTTTTCCTTCTCGTATAATCTACGTAAGAAGGGAAGAACGATATGTTAGCATTTCATTTTTGCTTTGATATGGAAACATACATATTACATACATATTTGTCCTCGAAATTTCTCATTTTTGCTCCTAGATTTTGAACCATTTTATATCTATATATATAAAATAACTTGTCCTGACTGACTGACTGACTGACTGACTGACTGACTGATTCATCATCGCAGAGCCAAAACTACTGGACGTAACGAAATGAAATTTTGGGGATATATTCATATTAAGATGTAGGTGCTCGCTAAGAGAGGATTTTTGGATATTCCTTCGCTAAGGGGGTGAAAAGAGGGGTGAAATTTTAAAATGAGTGTGTCTATATCTCGAAAGTTTACAGATGTAAAAATTGGTATTTAGAATCTTCTTTAAAAATAAGGAAACACGTATTTTTTTCTTTTCAGAAAATCCCAATAGGAGGGGTGCAAAGGGGTGAAAATGGGGAAAATGGGTTGAATGCCCTTAATCAGTATACCAGTACTTATATCTCAGAAACTGAAGATATTACAGACCTGAAAATTGGTACTTTTGATCTCTTTTAAAAATAAAGAAACAAGTATTTTTTTGTTTTTGGAAAATCCAATTAATGGGAGGGTGAAAAGGGGGTGAATTTTTAAAATGAGTGAATCTATATCTCCCAACTTTTAAAGTTTGCAGATGTAAAAATTGGTATTTAGAATCTTCATTAAACATAAAGAAACACGTATTTTTTGTTTTCGGAAAATCGCAATAGGAGGGGTGAAAAGGGGGTGAAAAAGGCTTTGATGAGGCTCCATATATTTCAGAAACTGAAGATATTACAGACCTGAAAATTGGTGTTTGGGATCTCCTTTAAAAATAAAGAAACACGTATTTTTTGTTTTTGGAAAATCCAACTAATGGGGGGGGGGGTGAAAAGGGGGTTATTTTTTAAAATGAGTGTATCTGTATCTCAAAACTGTTACAGTTTATAGATGTAAAAATTGGTATTTAGAATCTCCTTTAAAAATAAAGAAACACGTATTCTTTTGTTTTCGGAAAATCCCAATAGGAAGGGTGTAAAAGGGTGAATAATGGGTTGAATGCCTTTAATGAGGCTACTTATATTTCAGAACCTGAAGATATTACAGACCTGAAAGTTGGTATTTGGGATCTACTTTAAATGTAAAGAAACACGTATTTTTTCGTTTTTGGAAAATCCAAATATTGAGGGGTGAAAAGGGGGGTGAATTTTTTAAAATGAATGTGTCTACATCTTAAAACTTTAAAATTTACGGTTGTAAAAATTGGTAGTTAGAATCTCCTCTAAAAATAAAGGAACACGTATTTTTTTGTTTCCTGTAAATCCCAATAGGAGGGGTGTAAAAGGGTAAAAAATGGGTTGAATGCCTTTAATGAGGATACATATATCTCAGAAACGGAAGATATTACAGAACTGAAAATTTGTATATGGGATCTCCTTTAAAAATAAAGAAACACGTATTTTTTTAGTTTTGGGAAAATCCTATTAATGGCGGTTAAACAGAAGTGACAAATTGGGGTGAATTTTTTGAAAGATTATCTTGGAAACGTAAAATGTTACAGACGTAAAAAGTGGGTGTTTGGAATCTCCTGTAAATCTAAAGAAACATAGGTGATTTGTGTTTGGAAACTCCACTTAAGGGGAACTCAAAAGGGGTGAAATTTTAAAATGAGAATTTTTACAGTTTATCTCAAAAAACTTAACATGTTACAGAAGTGAAAAATGGTATTTTTTTATCTCTATTAAAGATAAAGAAACGTGTATTGTTAGCTTTCGGGAATACCACTTGGGTGGAGGGGGGGTAAAAGTGACTGAAAATGGTGTTGAATTATTTTAATTAGGCTACTGATATCTCAAAAATGAAGATGTTACAGACGTGAAATTTGATATTTGCAATCTGCTTTAAAAATAAAGAAACACGTATTCTCGGAAAATCCAATGAAGGGGGGGGGGTGAAAGAATTGAAAAATTAATTGAATTGAATGAGAATACATACATCTAATAAAAACTAAAGTTGTTACAGACGTGAAAATTCGTATTTGGATCTCCTTTAAAAACAAAGAAAAACGCGTTTTGGGGGAAACCATCTTGGAGGGCGGGAGTGTAAAGGAGTTGAATTCCTTTCATGAGGACACATAAATCAAAAACTGAAGAAGTTAGAGTCGTGATAATTGGTATTTAGAAGATCCTTTACTATTAAAGAAACAAGTATTTTTGCGGGAAAATTCACTTGGGGGGGGGGGGAGTAGTGTGAAATGAAGTGAAAAAAGTAAATTATTTTTATGGGGATACTTATATCTCAAAACTGAAGGTAATAGACGTGAACATTGGTGTTTGAAATCTTCTTTAAACATAAGAAACATGCCTTCTTTTAATTTTTTTTTGGGAGTGGGGGTGTGCCGGTAAATAAACTTAACGGCGGTGGGGTGTAGAAGGAGGTGAGACCAATTGATTTTACTGTTCTTAATGTACTTATAAGGATCCACGGCAGCGCGCCGGCCTCTCACAGCTGGGTTCCGTGGTTCAAATCCCGTTCACTCCATGTGACATTCATGCTGGACAAAACGGAGGCGGGACAGGTTTTTCTCCGGATACTCCGGTTTTCCTGTCATTATCCATTCCAGCAACACATAATAATAATAATAATAATAATAATAATAATAATAATAATAATAATAATAATAATAATAATGTTCCGGACCGTCGTCAAATGTGCGGACCGCGCTGGAAACGGCTCCTGGACGGGTAATGACTAAGAATGCAGTCCGGCCGCGGGTTCAGTGCCTTCTAGGCACCCAATATGACACCACGCCAGATCTCCTGAAGGATTTTATCCATATTAAAAATTATTATAGGAAAAGATGGCAAAGATTTACGGACCCAACTGACCGGGAGGAATACCTGAGCCTAGCCCGGGAAGTACGAAATCGATTGCTGGAAAGGAAGATTGAAAAATGGGAGGAAACGTGCCGTAAAATGATAGAAAACCAGTCAGATCGGGAATGTTGGTGGATTCTCGCAGAAAACGAGTCAGTTCGCGAATTTCGGCGGATTATATATCTAAAACAATAAGCATTCAATTATAAATTTCAGTATAATACCGTAGCGAAGCACGGGTATCTTGCTAGTATTATAATATGCGTAGAATGAAACACAAGAAGAAAAAACCATGCATGCATAGGGTACCCATTTTCTGGAAAGTCAGGGAAAACACATAAATATAAAAACAGGAAATATACAGGGAAAACAGGGAAATGACTTGCCATGTCCAAATTAAGCTTTTAACCCAATACTGGACCTGAACGGAATGACTGAGCGAGACTGATATGTAGACGAAACGCAAGCCATATGCAGCGAGTTGTACTTTGAGAACCGGGCGAGTTGGCCGTGCGGTTAGGGGCGCGCAGCTGTGACCTTGCATCCGGGAGATAGTGGGTTCGAACCCCACTGTCGGCAGCCCTGAAGATGGTTTTCAGTGGTTTCCCATTTTCACACCAGGCCACGGCCGCTTCCTTCACACTCCTAGCCCTTTACCATCCTATCGTCGCCATAAGACCCATCTGTGTCGGTGCGACGTAAAGCGTGTAGTAAAAAAAATGTACTTTGAGAGAGAGAGAGAGAGAGAGAGAGAGAGAGAGAGAGAGAGAGAGAGAGAGCGATAGTGAAAAAAGACAATGAAAAACATAGACATATTTGTGCTAACCGCTCAAAGATGGCAGTACACAAGGCGTGCGACGTATTTAGTATTGCATTAATTTGAATGTAGTTTAGCTTACAATTCACTCTTAACGATGCAAAACTTAGAGACAAAATGGCGCGAAACGGGCTGTATAGCGAATAAAAATCGTAACTATCCGAAAAGTGTTCGAACACCAGGAAACATTGCTCGAGTGAAGGAAAACCTGGAACGAAGTTCGACGAAATCTCAATGCCATTTTTCAAAATTAAGTGATCGTAGTGTCGAAACATTATCAAAAAGGACCTGAATCTGTATTCTTACAAATTTACTGTTATGCATGCGTTAAAGCGTCCAGACGAACCTTCGCGTGTTTGGCTTTCTGCCGGCGGTTTCTGAGTGAAGTTGAGTCAGAACTTTTGAACCCTCACTTTTTAATTTCTTCATATGAGGCCTGGTTCAGCCCGTCGAGGTACGTGAACTCACAAAATACGCGCCATAATGTATCAGAAAATCCTCATCAGTACGTGGAAAAGCCGTTGCATAATCTCAAGATTGGTGTGAAGTGTGAATTGTCTGGTGTCCCTATCGTAACACGATTCTTTCAACCGGTATGTCCAGACACTGTTTAATCCATGTGTGGATCAACTCACAGAAGAAGAGCGACTGCATGGATATTTTCAGCAAGAAGCAGCTACAGCACACACCGCCTTGACAACCTTGTCACGAGTGCATGAGGTGTTCGGTGAGGAGAGGACAGTCAGCAGCGGCAGTGCAATCAAGTGGCCACCTCGATCGCCTTATCTCTCTCCCTGTGATTTTTACCCGTGGGCCAAATTGAAGGGTCAGATGTACCCCAATAATCGTCACAAACTGGAAGAGCTACAGCAGAACATTTAAAACCCTATTTACTGCTATTCCTCAGGCAGGGCTGCTAACCGTGTCTCAACGTTTGATAAATAGAGCACAGCACTACATCGGTGTTAACAGTGGCCATTTCCAGCATCTTCTGTGATGTTCATTAACAAGGGCCAATCTCCCGGCCAGTCTTATTGTAAATATTTCTTTATTTCAAAGTGTCTGTACAGAGTTTACCTCCATGTTTGACCCTGTGGAATCTCCAAGCCTAAACAAGTTCTTCCTACTCAACTTACTAGACAAATAACAAATAAAGATAAGCAAACCTAAAACAAAACAATATAATATTGTAAATATTTCCCGGGCCAGTTTTACTTTTCCCACTCTGTATTAATCCTATTACATCATCAAATGGAACTTTAGTTATTATATTCACAGAATCCAGGTTAAAGGGCATGAAGGTCTATTAGGTAATGAAAGAGCAGATGAGCTTGCTAAACTTGCAACATTTTGTGACAATGAAACTGTATACAAAACAGCCCCTATATCAAAAATGAAACGTGAATTATATAAATTCACAATCAGTGAATGATCAAAGCTGTGGAACTCAAGTAATAAGGGTGAGGTTACAAGAATAATCTTTTTTTCCACGGCACAGGACCGTTTGGACTGCAGTTTATTGAAACCAAACTTCACCAGCACTCAGTTTCTTTCGGGTTACGGAAAATGTAAATTTTATTTATATAAATTCAAAATTAGTAGTCATAACAGTTGTGTTTGTGGAGATGAAGAAATTGCAACTCACCTTATTTTTGATTGTCCATTCTTCAGCAAAGCTAGATATATTTTGGAACAACACTTAAACTGTTGCACAGTAATGTTAGTAAAACCTATTTTTAGGATATTTCACAATATCTGTTGTTTGAATGAATTTTTTAAGTTTCTGCAGTTTATTTTAGAAAAATTTAAGAACATTTTCTTCCTTTTCTCCCAGTTTAGTTAATTTGTGTGTGTAATCACTCACTTCAAAAATTTTGTATTATATGTTTGTACTATTTAAGGCAACTAGTTATAACCTACAGCCCTAATATGTTAGACAAAGTAGGGCTTTTTCGTGGATAATAAATAAATAAATAAATAAATAAATAAATAAATAAATAAATAAATAAATAAATAAATAATGTTAATATTAGTTCAATTGGACGTAATAGAGTTAAAATAGAAACTAAAGGCCGATTGCAGAAACGGTATTTAGACGACGGTTACGGTTAAACAATGTCTACCGAGCTCGATAGCTGCAGTCGCTTAAGTGCGGCCAGTATCCAGTATTCGGGAGATAGTAGGTTCGAACCCCACTGTCGGCAGCCCTGAAAATGGTTTTCCGTGGTTTCCCATTTTCACACCAGGCAAATGCTGGGGCTGTACCTTAATTAAGGCCACGGCCGCTTCCTTCCCACTCCTAGCCCTTTCGTGTCCTATCGTCGCCGTAAGACCTATCTGTGTCGGTGCGACGTAAAACAACTAGCAAAAACAAAATGTCTAGGTATGACTGCCGTATTGCAAAGACGTTATCTATCACTTAAGACACTGCCTAACAACGATGTTCTACCGGTCATATTTTTAATTCTATCGAGAACACTGTTTAACCTCAAATTTTAGGAGTAAATCACATTTACAGTTTATACACAATGAAACATATTTTGTATTATGTTGAGACGATTCCGGGTAGAAAAGTTAGTTCGGCGGCCTCCTGTAGCTCGTCTGCTGTGAAATCGCAGCAGTTCATTTGAAATGTACGGGAAGGTAAGTTTAAAATACGATTTCACTTTTCAAGAGATAATATAAGGGACTTGTCTCTGGAGCATGACACAAGGGACAGTCCGGAAACTGTCAGCTTGACTACAGTTCTTTGGCAATCTATATATTTTATTATACTTGGGATAATTTCTCTGGATTTATAGATCACATCGACCACATCCATATCAGAAAAACTTGTCCTAATCGTCAGAGGGCTGTCACATACATCAACCTGGAGGGATTCAGTTGTGTTATATTTACTGAAAAGCAAGCACACATAATAGTGACGCTACAGAGTCGATTGTGTGTTTTTTTTATGGATCATCGTCGCGCTAATTCAGATAAGTTGTGGGCAACAATGAGATAGGAGAAGGCAAGGACTGCGAAGGATGAACCGTGGCCATAACAACAGCTCCAATATTTGCCTGGTGTAAAAAAATGGGAAACTACGGAGAACAATCTTTAGGGCTGCCGAAGGTGTGTTTCGAACTTACGATCTCCATACTGCAAGCTAAAGATGTATGGCCCGTATATCTCATTCGGTTACATAGTGTCATCTTCCTTTCAACATAACACTATAATCAAAGCTACACTACCTCGTGCGGTAGCGTGTCGCTTTAGTCTCAATTATAATGATTATAAGAGTTCATTTCCACCGAAAGCGATCTTCTTATCTGTGGGCAAGTCATGCTAATGCTTAGCCATATTTGTGTAATGTGTACGAATACTACAGCTGACTACCGTCTTGCGAGCGTACAGACGAATTTCATTGGTTGGGATAAGCAAAGAGTTGTTTTCATTTTCGAATCGATATTGATGATTTAGACGACGTCCAGCTCAACACCGGTTGAACATTGTTTATGCAAGGAACATCGTGCGTAACTTAGACGTTGTTTAGGTGGACGTCGTCTAAGGCTTAAAATTAGTCATCGTTTCTGCAGTCGGTTTTAAATCTGCTGGGAATGCGAACATTTTAGTAGTTTTTGGTAACAGCAAGTTAAGGCCATACATCCCAGCCTTCCTAATGCACAACTACGTAATGGAGTTAAGTATATTTTCCGTTACCTTTCTCATGCTTCCTGTATCATCAGTTTAATTTTTAGTCTTTGTTCGCAGCTATTGCTGCGACAGGCCACTAGTGCATTAGAAATGTCCTATGCGCTTTGAGATATTCTCTTCCCTTTGCGCTTGAAAATACTAATATTATTTATTGATCGCTGTTGTCTCCAAGAAGAAAGATAATGTCATTGGTCTTGCGTATGTTATCTTCATCTAAAATAATATCGTTTCGTTGTGTTGTTATTTTTGGACTCCCTGGGATTTATTTTGGTGTCTGTAGAGCGTACCTTGTTTCCTCGGTGCTTATAAAACCTCTAACTGTTGTAGACTAAATTTAGTTAATCCTGCAAAGTAATGAATTCCATTCTCGATGACACCAAATAGGATAACCGAGCAAGGATCGGTGCTGTACTTTGAAAATTTGTTCTTTGGTAGGATGATAATTCCTGTTAACAGTACATGGGAATCCCATTCTTAAAGTGGGTGGACAAACAGGGTTCAAGGGCAGCGTGAGTCACCGCGGAGCTGATCCCTCCTGCAGTCATCGCAGATACCTGAATAGAATAGGATGTATTGTCATTAAACGATGTGCATTGTAATAGACAAAAGTCCCCCAGTCCATAAAAAAAAATATACTCTTAAAAATTATGACTATGCGTATACTATTAAACATCCTTCATTCCCTTGAAATATATACTATACAGTAATATTTTATGCTATACTACAAGTGATATATTTAGACATTTATACATGTATACATCTTTACTAATTTATCTTCAAATACCTGTATATTGTAAATGCTGTTTCTCATCAGCCAGCGTTTAGTGTTTTGAAAGTATTTCACAGTCATATCTCTTTAATACCAATGGGATCTTGTTAAAGAGTATCATTCCTGTGTAGTTGTATGTATGTTCAGTCTTCAGCCCTAAGGCTGGTTGAATCCTCAACAGCTCTGCCATCAGCTGTCATAGATGGCCTAGGCATCACTGAAGAGGCGTACTAGGGAAATGAGGAGTGAGGTAGTTTCCCGTTGCTTTCCTCACCGACCCAGAAGTTGCTATAACATATCAGTCTGCCAAGCCCACTGAAATGCATGCACCAACCGACCCTATGAGCAACATTTTCACACCATTCATAGCAGGGACTGGCTACAGAAGGAATGACATTACTAGCATCGCTCATACCTCAGTCACTTTTATATTGTCAGTCACTTTTATATTGTCAAAGCCAAGGATACGGCAGAGACAGATCAATGAAAGTAACAAAATTGCTCTAGCCCATACCAGAAGACACAGTGCACTGTAAACACTAGGTCCTGCCAGCAAAGGCATCCATCCTGTGTAGTTATGGTATTTTAATCCAATATGAGTAGTGTCTATATCATTACTACTTCTTGTATTATGTTGATATACCTCCTTCCTTAATGGGTATTTAATCAGGTTTTCTTTTACGTCCATTGCGCATTTGTAAGCATATATTCAGGGAAGAGCCATTATTCCCAGTTCTTGGAAAAAGGCTCTACATGATTGCTTGTCTGAAATTCCCTGTAAGCATCTGATTGCTTTCTTTTGCCTTATAAAGACATCCTCGAGATCTAGGTGGCAGTGAATGAGTGTTATTGATGTGTGCCAGTTTTTACCTAAATAAACATACTTCAGGTCCTTTCTCAATACAAATACTGGACTAAATGTGAGTATTACGACTCAGTGTAAACTTCGAGGACTGGACTCGACATAATTTTATTTAATTAGAGTGAACTTGATTATTTTCTGTTCTACGTAAAGAAAACCTTTAGGATATCAATAACCAACAGTTGAACATCGTAATTCAGGGCGCCTTCAAAGCCTTCCATCCACAAAGAAATGGCTTCTTACCAAGGAAATCAGTCCGTACATAACCTGACCTACAGTTCTACCCATAATGTACCTAAGCAACACCTCCTAGATAATAAGGCCTAACAACAGCGTGGTGACGTCACGCTACGGAGGCGATGGCAATGCAGAGAAACGCGGAACATGGTTAAACACAGACATGATTTTAATATTTTTTGCCAGTGGAATAATTTATTCACTGACAAATAGCGTTTAAATTTTGAAGTATACTGAATTATACTGTCGTTATTACCGTATTTTAGTGACTCTGCCATTAAAGATAAACAGCAAACAGTTGTAAAACACGGCAGCATCTTGCAATGTTAACTTACTTAGGCCGAATCGCTAACAGCACAACAGGATGTTACAAATATATTTCAATTTAAATAGGCATTACATGATCTTAAAAGAAAACTAGCACGTATAATATTAGCATAGGCCTAACATCTAAGCTGACGTAGCATCACTGGCAGTATTTGCACATGAGCCTACAATGTTTCCTCCCTTGAAGTTCATGTATGGTTTAATGAGAATTTCACCTACCATCGATGTTACCAATTTGTCATTCTGTTCGAAACCTTGAACTTTATGTTTTATGTATTCCAGAAAGTATGTAAGTTTCTGTTCTAATATTGGACTACCGTTCAGACCGGAGCCTACTCTTTTAAAAGTACTGACATGTGGCAACATTAAATTGCTACTATGTCTCATAAATTTGTAAAAATCGCACGGCGCAACAGCCCTGAAGGGCTTGGCCTTGGCCCTGCTCATCCCGAAGGCCTGCAGATTACGAGGTGTTTTGTGTTCGGCAAGACGAATCCTCTCGGCCGTTATTCTTGGCTTTCTAGACCAGGGCCGCTATCTCACCGTACGATAGCTCGCAAATGTAATCACGTAGGCTGAGTCGACCTCGAACCAGCCCTCAGATCTAGGTAACAATCCCTGATTTGGCCGGGAATCGAACTCGGGGCCTCCGGGTAAGAGGCAGGCATTATATCCCTTCACCACGGGGTCGGCCGTAAATTTGTAAACATAAGGAGATATCAGGCAGAAGGTTGAACAAATAACAAGAAAATCATACACATACTCCTTTATGAACCAAGAAATGTTTTAACTGCGACTATTAAATTAACTGTGGGGACATCATCCTCGGTGTTCAATTCACCAGCTAGGACTAGAATTAACTTATTTCTTGAATCTTTCTACACATTGTTACACTCATTCCTTGTAATGCAGCTGTGATGTTTTGTAACTAAAGAATATACCGCATTTGTATTAGTAATTTTGTTCACATATACATTAGAAATATTTTATAGTTTAATAAAACCCGTTTAGAATAGAGGCCATGTCCTATTAGATGATTACATATGCTATGTAGTATGGTTGCCTTGATGTATCCACGTACAGAAAAATTACTTACGTTCCCTTCATCACAGTACAACAACCATCAGGTAACAACATGTTTATTGTACTTTTCAGCTGTGTAAGATTGTGGATTGAAATTCTGTGTACGGTATGAGATATGTACTATCTTCAACGGCTTTGTTTATTGCTTCTCTTTCTATTCTACATTTTTGCTCGGTTCTTCTCTTCACCTGCCAGAATGTGACGATAAATATGATGGGCAGTCATGGTCTTGGAAGAGGAGTAGTTAAAAGTTTTTCCTGACGATCAATACCAGTTATTTCCCATAAAATATCACCGACTTTGAAATGTCTGTGGCATACCTTAAAATAATGTATCACCGTGAGCGAAATTCATGCATTTACGGAGTGAATCGGCCTACACTAGCAGCTCTTGTAGATGATATGTTTTAATGCGTATAATAATAATAATAATAATAATAATAATAATAATAATAATAATAATAATAATAATAATAATAATAATAATAAAGTTATACCGTTGAAATAATGTATTCCATGATTGTGAGCTAACATAACCTTATATCATTGAAGAGTAAATATGCCTACATATCACCAGCTGTTGCGTGTAGTTAAATACGTCATAGGCCTATGCTCATTATGATTGTGTGAGAATGTAATAATAATAGTTACTCACCACTGAGTTATTAGTAAATCTGTAGTCTTGTCTTGGAATTGCACGTAAACAAATCTGCCGCATAACCTCGTCTTTTTTTTTTTTATTGCACGTAAACAAATCTGCCGCATAACCTCGTCTTTCGGAAACTTAATGCATGCACTTCGTTATCACTGTCGCATTTCTCCTTACAGTTGAGTACCCAACACATCAGTACCATTATGTACAACGGTATTAGCAATTGGCACCATTAAACGAATTAAAACTCTTCTAATTTCAGCGTTACATGACCAAACTCATTGCTGTGTTATTACTGAAAAGGTTCAAGCTTGCCTGCCGATTCTGACGTCACAGTATATTCCCAGAACGGTTGTGAGGCCTTATGTCTAGGAGGTGTTGACCTAAGCAGTTTCAGATAAGTTATGCTTCTGTAATGCAGTTAACACACACACACACACACACACACACACACACACACACACACACACACACACACACACACACACACACACACACACACACACACACACACACACACACACACACACACACACACACACACACACACACACACACACACACACACACACACACACACACACACACACACACACACACACACACACACACACACACACACACACACACACACACACACACACACACACACACACACACACACACACACACACACACACACACACACACACACACACACACACACACACACACACACACACACACACACACACACACACACACACACACACACACACACACACACACACACACACACACACACACACACACACACACACACACACACACACACACACACACACACACACACACACACACACACACACACACACACACACACACACACACACACACACACACACACACACACACACACACACAAGAACAGGCTATTATTATTGATGCTCACGATGGAATTCCAATAAGAGACTGCGTCCTTGCTGTAGGAAAAATAACAGATCCAGCTAACATATACGCTATGTCTCTCTTATTTCAAACTCAAGAATTTGCATATTCCTGTCGAACACAAAAATTGTTCAGGAATTGTCACTCAATCACCATGTAATTAGAATCAATAATATTGATCTCACTCTCAGACCGTTAATTGTCGCAAACAAGAGAGTGATATTATCCAATGTACGTCCTATTTTACCCAACACAGTCATTCAAGAACACTTACAACAACTGGGTATCAAACCAATGTCACCTGTATCCAGCCTAAATGCTGAAATTAATATTTCGGGATTCACAAAAATTCTTAGCTTCCGCTGACAACTATATGTTAAACCAGACGATTTCAATAAACTACCGAATGCACTACAAATATGTTTTGAAGGAACCAATTACCGGCACCGGTACCACTTATACGCAGATGACTTACAGATATATATACACAGCAAACCCGAAAACCACTCAGAAACACTTGACCTGAATGAAGACTTGATGATCATAGATATATGGGCCAAAAATCACCGATTAAAATTAAACCCATCAAAATCCCAGGCAATAATTATTGGTTACCGGTACCCTAAATTACTTTGCAAACTCAATCGAACAGCGTTACCACAGTTGTCCATAAGTGGTACTCCCATACAGTATAGCCAGAATGTAAGAAATCTTGGTATAGTATTTGACGAACATCTGTCCTGGTCTGCCCAAACTATATGTGTAGAAAAATATATGGAACGCTACCCTGTCTCAGTAAATTCAAATTCATTTTCCGTTTTAAACTAAAGAAAATTCTTGTGGAATCACTCGCATTAACTCATTTTAATTGTTGCGATATAGTTTACAACAACCTAGGAGTAGACTGGGGAAGGAAATTACAGTGCGCTCAGAATGCTTGTGTAAGATTTATCTGTGGACTTCGTTACGCTGACCATGTCACACCGTCTTACACACGGCTCGCGTGGCTTCGCCTGCAAGAACGACGCACACTTCATACTCTTTGCTTTTTGCATAATATTCTTAAAACTTCTCAACCAGCCTATCTCCGGAATCGCATCAAGCTCCTCCCCACAGACCATAACAAAAATACCCGATCCTGCAGCACCACGTGTTTATCCCTTCCTGTACACAGAACAGCAATCTACACGAAATCATCCACCGTTACCGCAGCCCGACAATAGAATCTCTTACCAGTGGACGTCAGAAGCATGTCCAGCAGCTTAGCTTTTAAACATGCTTGTGTCGAAATACTAGGTAAACATGCATGAATCATCAAATTATGACCTGCAAACACCTCCTCCTACCGCCTCTTCATAATTATTACCCTCTTCGTTTCACAGATATTCTTCTTCTTTTCCCTCTTCTCTTCTTCTTCTCCTCACTAATCCTGTTCACCTCTCATTGAAGGCGATATTTCGGGGGTACTGTAGAAATGTATACATTTTCTAATCTTCCTTTTAAGTAGTAGTTATAGTACTCATTCATATATTTTTAATGTACTGTACGTACGATGTGTATCATATACATATATGATATATATGATATAATTTTTCTTTTTTCTTTTTATTAAGCGTGGTTACTTTTATTAATATTATTACTGTTTCTGTTGTTAACATTATCATATTATGATCATCAGTAGTTATTATTAAGTGTTCTAGGTTAGGACTGGTTAAGTGTAAGAAAGGGAGCACATCCTTAACTTTGCCAGAATAAATAAAACATATTATTATTATTATTGTTATTATTATTGGATCTGCACTTCTTCAGACGTTCCCACCTGTTTTATTTGCAAAGAATAAGGCCACCTGGCCCGAGTATGTCCCTCACTACCTGAGACTCTAGAAGAAAACAACCAGCCACCTAATCAATATTCAGTTTCCTCCAAGGAGGACACCTCCAACCCAGCAAATGCAACTATGAATTCTCAGCCAACTACTGACCCTCAGCAAATTATTGAACATTCTAATGACACATCATCTTCCTCTAGAAACCTCAACAGGACATCTCCTTGAACTTGAACACTTCATCCCAGTATATGAAGCAAATAATCACTCGTAACTAAACCTCAAGGAATAAAACGACCCTTGCTTTCAGGTGGCTCTTCAAATAACACTTCCAAGGCTGATAATACCTTCTCACAGAATTCTTCTATCTCGGGAGATAAAACAGATGATGAAGTTCCTGTTCTAGGATCACATAAAACCCAAGACATTAAACAGCCTAAGAAGAAACTAATGGTATTAAATCCCCTCAGTCTTGAAGAACAACTACTTGAAGTAATAGAAGCAAATCCCTCAAATTTTATTCTTAATTTCATACAACTCAAAAGTTTATTTGAAAATACTAAAGGAACATCAGCAACAAATACCTTACCTATTGCATTATCTTGTACTTCCCATGTCGAAGATCTCATCGAGACCCTGCATAAACTATACCCCTACTATCAGGACAAAAAAAAAAAAAAATTAAAAACCAGAGTACCAGACTTGTAAAGAAACTACTTACTGCCATAAACGGAGAAAACAATAGGCCTGTCCCAGATCAGACAATCCCAATAACGGATAAGGATCAAATCTAGTAAAAGCCATCATAAATTCTTGGAAACTCTAGTGAATATGAACGGATATTACCGTCAATACGAATATCTACAACAACTTATTAATGCACACCAACCCGAAATAATTTGCTTACAAGAAAATAATGTTCGAGATAACTACATAGTTAATATGAGGCGACATTTCACAGCATATCACAAAAACCGCAACAATCCCATTCTTGCAAGTGGAGGGGTTGCTACTACGTGACAATGTTCCTCCAAAAGAAATACCACTGAAAACCAATTTGGAAGCAGTAGCAGTTACCGTCTTTCTAACATTTTCCCTATGCATCTGTAATATTTATTTGCCCAGCAGTCAGAACATGGATTTAAATGAATTAGTAGATCTGATAAATCAACTTCCTAAACCATTCCTCCTCTTAGGATATTTTAACTCCCGTAACATCCTATAGAATTGTCTCTACACTAACACAAGAGGAAGAATAATTGAATCGTTGTTAGATTCTGAAAACTTCATCCGAATAGACTCGAATGCTCCTACTCACTATGATATCCAGCATGGAACTTTTAGCACTATAGATCTGCGTCTGAGCACTCCAGATGCAGCAACGATATAGGCCTATACATCAGCTAGCAAAACCCTTTTCGGAAGTGATCATTTTCCTATCATAATAAATGGCAACAACAAGCCCCACCCAAGTGCACGCCCAAATAAATGGAATACTAAACATGCCAATTGGCAAGAATACAAAGAAAATATTAAGGCAGAGTTATACAGATTACCACCACTTACCCATTTAAAAAATTACAACATTGACTATATCGTAAGAGATTTCACCAATATCATACTTAAAGCCGCAGAAAATTCTGTTCCAAGGACCAACAATACAACTTACAGAAAATCAGTTCCTTGGTGGAATTATTCCTGTAAAGATGCAGTTAAAAAGAAAAACCAAGCATTCTACAAGTATAAACGTCATCTACTTTATAAAACAAATTACTGTTCCAAGAAAGTCGTCCTGAAACTCGAAAAGTCATAAAAAAGAGTAAACGAGCATCTTGGCAGAAGTATGTGTCATCTCTTTCTCATTAGACCCCACAAAACACAATTTGGGAACACCTACGAAAAATAAGAGGGCTTAAAAAACCCTCACATATCATAGCCCTCAATAAAACAACTGGATCAGTTACAACTACACATCCCGATATTGCAAATGCATTAGCACAGAACGTTGAAAAAATTTCAAGTGATTCCAACTATGAACAAGTCTTTCCTGTAGCTTGGAGGAAAGCTATAGTAATTCCAATATCTAAGCCTGGCTGCGACCACATGTTACCAGATAACTATCGACCAATAGCTCTAACCTGCACTATGTGCAAACTAATGGAAAAAATAATAAATAAAAGACTAAAATGGGTTCTAGAACAACAGAATTTCTTCGCTGCAGAACAATGTGGCTTCCGACAGTTTCACTCAACAGCTGACACCTTAGTAGTAGTAGAGTCAGAAATCCTGGATGTCTTTCATTACGGACAACATCTCCTTGCAGTCTGCCGTTGTGTTTTGTATTGTGTGAGAAGCTTTGTTTTCTTCGTACATTCCACTTTGGAAATTTGACAGTATTAAACTGGGAGATTTCTTAGAAAGGTATACGGGCCATGTAATTCCGGATGAGTCTACTCTGAGAAATAACTATGTATCCCAATGCTATGACTACGCAAGAAGGAATATCAGAGAAGAAGACTGCGGAAACAAAATATTCAATCGACGAAACCAGATTGCCAATGTTATCGTGGGTGCGTTAGAAGTAGATAGGCCTGGAAAAATATTTTTGCTCACGACCGAAGTTCTGCAATCTGTGAACCATTCTACAATATGACGCCTCTTCGATAAATCGATGAGGCTACTATGGCCTGAGGGTGTAAGGTATGATGTTCTGCTGTTTGTGACTGATGCAACGCGTTACATAATTAAAGCTGCCTAGATGCAGTGAAAGCATTTTACTCAAAAATGGTACATGTAACCTGCACAGAGTGGCTGAAGAAGTCAGATCAAATTTCCTTGAAGCTTACAAGCTTGTGTCCCTCCCTAACTAAGTAAAGTATTTACTAAGGCTCCATCACGCAGGGAACTTTTCAGATCCCAAGCACCCGACATTCCATTACCATCGCAGCCTTGCATCACATGGTGGTGTACGTGGATCGACGCCTGTATTTACTATTGTGATCACTTTCAGACAGTGAAGCATGTAATAGATTATTTCGACGTACAAGGTGCCAAGGCCATTCAGATGGCTCAAGAATTGTTTTCGGATACGCAAATGGAGGAAAAACTAGCGTGCAACAAAGCACATTTCAGTTCATTGTCGTCAATTATGACACGTCTTTAGCAGAAAAAATTATCAATTTAGTCAGAACAGCCACAGACGAATTAAAACGCATTCGTGGCGATTCTGTTGTGGCAGTGTCAGACAAATTAAACGTGTTCTTGACAAGAACTCGGGTTTTAATGTTTTGTGTTCCATCTCTCGGATTTTGGCCGGTGAAGATTTCAGCATTATTGGCATTGAAGAAGAATTTACATCCAGTGATTTTGTGTGCTTCAAGTATGCTTCCATAGCATCCGTAGTCGTTGAATATGGAGCTTTCCAAAATACAAAAACGTGCTAGTCGACAATCGTTCTTTTTTCTTGTGAGAATCTACGAATGGTCACAGTCATCTACTGTAACGCGGAGTGAGGTAAGCCTGTATAGCCTGTCATGTATATTAAGTGCACATTTTTCTTATTACCCCTAATCCGATAAAGAGTTCGAGTACCTAACGGCGAAATTCTTTCCCTTTTGTTCTTCAGATGTTGCAGCCTTAAAGTTCCACATTCAATGAAGTGTTATTTTCCTTGAAGAAAAGAACACAGAACTTGGATTGCCAAACAATAGACTGAAATAATAACCAGTATTTGTGTGCAAATAATTCGTATTTGTCAAATAATAATTAAATTATATTAGGTACCTATTAAAATCATTTCAACATACAATTACGTAGTATGTTTGCATTTTTTTGTGTAATTGTCATTTACATTCGAATTTTTAGGTCATTTTTTAAGTTTTCGGGTCATTTTATGGGATATCTACAGTCGTTTTATAGGTCATTTAAAAACATTTTTAGGTCATCAGAGTCCGGGCCCTGGTGATTATGTTGTCTAGACAGGCATTGTTCCTATTAGGGTGATCATTTATGAGGTAAAAATTGTATAACCTTAAAGAGTCACAGAAAAAAATCGCATATTTTGTTTCTTCTAGAATGTTTATGTTAATAACGCCTATAAAGAAATAATGTTGAACTTCTGGTATTTTTCTAAGTATTTTGTTAATTGCTGCCACCCTTGCGTGAAAATCTTAACATTTGAATTACGAACACGATATAAAGAAATAATTATCAACTTTATATTAGAGGAGCATGATACCCGCTGCCTCAAATCTATCATGATTTAACGCAGTATGATGTATATTGAAGTTGATTTTTAGAAAAATTAGAAAATGAGAATAATTTGCTCTCTGGGTCGTGCATTTTGAGACTCATTAACATCTTAATTTAGCTACTAGTTTGTAGTCGTGAGTTTTGATACTGCTTTCTACGAATTTTAGCTGGTGAGTTTTGAGACGTGGCCTATGAGAACAAGGGCTAAAGAGAAACATGACGAAAATCGTTGTTTATTCTGTGGAGAAACAGTGGAAGAAGCGCAGCTATTGAGAGTATGTAGGGAGACTTAGTCACTCAGGATTATTAAATACCTGGGTAGTGAATATAAGACAAAAATAGAAAGAGAGATAGAATTCCGTACAATTGCAAAATCGTTAAAGAAAGAGTGCATTGCACCGGGAATAACAGAAAAATGTTCCGGTATTTTAAGAAGTACTGTATGTGGCAGAAGAACGTTAAGAGAAAATAAAATAATCACTAACGAAAACAGAGAAGAGTAGGATTCATGTTTGTCCTAGAACATATAACATTGTATAGTACTACCTTCTGGGGGGAGGGGAAGAAATAAGAAATTTTGAATGGATATGAACACTGTTATCTTTAAGTGTAATATTTAATGTAGTAACATAAATAGTTGTAACAAGGGAAATCTAATACATGTATCAAATAAATTGATTGCAGTAAATTAATGCTCTCTCCCCAGTTTCAGGTGATCCAGAATTAGGGAGTGGGACATGGGAGTTTAGAACATCAATACCATACACGAAAATAACTTATAATACTGTATTACGGTTTTCGAAGACTTTCTTTTACGTGCCGGTAAATCTACTGACATGAGGCTGACGTATTTGAGCACCTTCAAATGCAACCGGACTGAGCCAGGATCTAACCTGCCAAGTTGGGGTCAGAAGGCCATTGCCTCAACCGTCTGAGCCACTCAACCCGGCAATATATATATTTCATTTAAGTATTTCCAAGTAATCGCAGCCCAAGTACAGGTGACTGATCCAAAATTCGCAATTGTTTCTCTTTACTTTGAGAGAATGGTACCACCACATCAGACCTGTGCCAAGCCTTCCCAACAGTACAAATAATATGACGTAGGACACGAAAACTCAGCTGGAAGAGAGTCCGTCGCGAAATCGTAAGGTTGTAGTTTCGGATCGTACTGGTGTCCGGTCGGCCATTTGTGTTCTAAACTAACCTCTTCGGTATGTATTATACGTACTGAACATGACCTAATACGTTGGAAGTTTATTCTGAGTTCTTTATACAGTATATCTTAGGTCTGGTGAATTTCGATGGCGTGAAAGAGTTCCGTTCGAACAGAAAAAGAGTAGAACACAACGTATCATTGTAATCTGATAAAAAGAATCGGGTTGGTTATCGTGTGTGTCTGGTGACCCAGTTAAGATCATCTACGAAGATTGGTCCGTGCAATCATGGTGCAGTCAGTTTGTCGTCGGGCATTATGCAACCTCCCAGTGTTGGCTGCCGTCCAGCAAGCGAACAGCGGACCTCTTAAGACCCGTGACGTCATTTGTTGACGTCACCGTTAGAGGTATCGCAATACCTTCAGCCATAGGATCTTATCTACGTGACATTGATAGTTTGCAATCAATCTGTACCTAACTTCTTGTTTAGTTATCGATGCGGGAATTTATTTCAACTTTATTATTATATTTATTGTATTGGCGCGTGTTTAACGGGCCCCTTAACTGTTGATTGTCTTCAAGGACGCCTGCGCAGGTCTCGAACCACGTGCCCTGTTTAGTGTTATGTATGGCCGATATCATATCTGCTTCCCTTGAACAGCTAAGGAATGTCTTGATTTGAATTTTGAGCTACATTCAATTAACACTTTTATATAACGTAATCATGAGCTACAGTGTGTAAAATTCATACAGTTAAGTATTCATACGGTATACACGTCATCTCCTATACTGTATTAGACTCGATTATTTATTCTTCCTCAAATGATTGAGGTTGCCGAACAGACAAGGAATATCGCGATAAATTTAGTAATCGATTTACGGTATAGAATATAAGGGTAGGTAAGGGTTATTCTGCCCGAAGGCAGGTCCGAACCTCCGCAGAGGTATTCCTGAGCCGGAGTTTACGTGCGGTAGGGTGGCCAGTTCCTTTCCGCTCCTCCATTCCCTTACCCCCCACCAACAGCGCGTGGCAACCCATCCAACTCCTGACCACGCCCAATGTTGCTTAACTTCGGAGATCTCACGGGATCCGGTGTTTCAACAGGCTACGGCCGTTGTATAGAATATAAGGTGAACAATAATTCTAATGATAATGTAGAGAAAGCAATTCTTAGTGACAAAGAAAAAGCAGATAAAGTATAAAAGTATAATACTTTAATTCATTTAATTAAATTGTTGGTCTGTAGAGGTGATGCCTGAACATCAGTATCGAGGTTTTCAATGTGTGCATGCCCCAGCTGACAATGGTCTTATTCGGCACACCAAAGCGTCGTACGTAGGTGACCAGTAGTTTAGGTAAGGTGCCCCTAGACTTCGATGTCCTCAAGGTTGTACTTATTGAGGTAAAGGGAATGGTTGGTGCATATATCCTCTTTATTTTTTCTTCGTCAACTTCAGCGGGTCATTGTGCATGTGATTTCAAATCCGATTGTCGGATCGAGTATGAAACCCTTTTTTGCTTCCGGGTTTGAAGGTGATTATGTCGATTCGTCTTATTTCACCGTCTGCTGCGAGGCCGTAGACCTCTTCATGTACTACATGCCTTTTTCCACCTAGCGTATCGACCAAGAACGACTGGATGTAATGGTATCTGGTATTTCGTAGACATTCGCCGAATGGATAAGATCCTTAGACGTGTGCCAAGTTTCAATCTCATCGCATCGTCTGTAGTGGTTGCCTTCTTTGGAGATGCCTGGTATGGCACGGACAACGGCTACATTCGCTGTCATTTTGAGAACATTTTTCCACTCACTGCTGTGAGTCCATCCTGTTTTCTTTTCTACCGGTTGGCTGGAGGGAACTCTTGATATAGGCATACGCCTTTGCATTTCTGGTTTAATAGGTACCATTTTTATATTCCTGGTCTCTGAGTTTCATGATGGCCAACAGGCCGTCACGTATCTGCAATTCAGACGGATTTTTAATGAGACATTCACTGTTAAACGTGGACGCGCAATGTGCGGTTTCGACGTCGAGGTTTCTCCTTGATGCAATTTCTTATTGCCAGCTTTGCAGAGGATGTTTACACCTATTGATCTGTTGTAGAGGTGCTTCCCACCTTGCGCGAAACAGACCCAGACCTTTATAACGGCTTTGGCAGAATAGATCGTTGCATCTGTTGTGTCAGGTAGAAGAGATACAATATCCTGAGAGTACTCTTTATCATTTTGTAGGCATCATCTAAAAATCGTTGGGGAGTGTTTTCCAGTGGGGTGGAAAGAAACTGATGCATCAATGTTGGACACAAGAATTGGCCTCAGAAACAGCTCGTCTCGTCCTTTGAACAGCAAGACTTTACGAGCCTGATGGAAAAGTGTTGGAAAGAGCCTTGTATATAACATTATCGTAACGGTTTTTGCGATTATGATAGATACCAGGTTATCCTTGACTGCTTGGTCTGTAACATTGTCAGGTGTCAACAGATATTTTTTACTTGTCGCATGAGTTACCTCTTCCTTGCATATCGTTGTGTCATAAGATTCGTTGAGTGATATCCGTCCGCTGCACTTCATTCGTGCAGTCTGGATACTTCTCCCATTTGCAGTTATCGGGATTGGAAAAGATGGAAGAGAAATGGTCATCAACATCTTGAACATTTAAATTACTCGTTGGCTTTTGTTGGTTGAGAACTTTCCTTTAGCTTTTCTCTTTTGGCTGTAAGAGAAAGACTGCATTTCATCGTATCTGTATTTATTGCGCCTCTTCTCTCGGTCCCTTTCGGTCGCGTGTTCTGGGTTAGATTGATTTTTATAAAATCTCTGAATTGGAGCATCCTTAGTCTTCCCGGCTTAATAGTATTTTGTTGTGGAGGTATTTTGATGATGATGATGATGATGATGCTTGTTGTTTTAAGGGGCCTAACATCGAAGATCATCGGCCCTTGGTGTATTTTGTACCTGGGAGAAGGCTTATTGATTTGGACAGGAATTCGGGAAATCCATTTACGGTTGTGGCGAAACCATCGAGTGTAATCCCAGTATAAAGGCCTTCTTTATACTGGTACATGGTACTGTGTTTATTGGGTCTACTTCTTGCAGTTCTGTGTGTGCTATCTGTTCACATTCTGTACTTCCGGTATTTGGTTGCAGAGCATGGCTGGGCTGTTGGCAGACTGTCTGGATGCAATATTTCGTCTATACACCTCTGGATGAGCCCGGCTTATGTGTGTATTGACCCTGAGATGTAGCTTTCCGCATTGGAGACAGCGAGATTGGTTATTATCACTACATACAGTCAGTAGCGGCGACAAAGGGGGGCGAGGGGGGCAGTCGCCCCCACTTTGTGGAGAAAAAATTATTCCATTTTAGCCATCTGAAACTAGGAATATAGGAGTATTTTTTTTATAAAGGCACTTTGTACAAGCCCTGTTTTCTTATCAGCTAATTCTTTACTTTATTTTCGTTAATTATTAGCAGAAATACGCACAAAATGTCGCTCGTCGCGGCTAACAGATTTGCATAGCGCTACAGCAAGTAGTGGGGACTTTGCATATGCTGTGAGAAACGGTACCAGGGGTATCATTTTTTGCCAAGATCATGGACACTGAGGTATGATTCACCGACTTGCCGCGCACATTCGTCCGTCTAGCAGGGTTTACTGTCTTTTAGTTTCTTAGTGAATAGGCCTAGTCAAATACTAAATGATTTTAATTGCATAATCACGCCGTACTTCTATTTAATTGTAATAGATGTATATATTGTTCCTTTGGTGAAATTTGTATTGTGTAGTCTATTATTGAATCATAATCTCAAACTGTTGCCACACTTAAGTTGGTAAAACATTTACCTGTCTGTGGAAATTAGCTCAGAGAGCATAAATAATTCCCACTTTGGAGGGTTTTTTCAGTTTACATGCATACACCACGCCGTCCTCCTCCCTCCCCCCCCCCCCCGCCGCTATATCCCACTAACCCATGTACTTTTTGTTGTCTGTACATTTTTTGCCCCCACCCCCACTTTTAATTCCCAATCGCCGCTACTGCATACAGTGCTAATAGGCTTACCAATGTCATTGATCTTCGTGGACTCCCCGGTAGTGTGAGTTGAGAATTGGGCCATTGTGATTATAGTCGGTTATGGTACCTAGTATTGGACGATCGAAAACAATGCGGTTAGTCTTCTCATAAAACTGGATATCCTTAACATTAATAAAACCTAAATAAGAGCGCGAATATATTCTTTCCCTATAACACGTGTATTATGCCGAGGGCAAAGTATGTGTACCAATGACTGTGAGTATATCTTATGTTTTTAAACTAAACAAAATAAACATGACTTACTCATTGAAAACAATCATCATACATTGTCGACTTTTTGTACAGTAGTTCTTAAGTAACGAATTAGTTTTACATCAATATTTTGTATACATTCCCATTGCATCCACTATGTTCTGAAGCCATCTTGGCATAGATCCTACAAGTTTCGCGTTTTCTTGATCAGTCTGAGACCGACCTTCTTACAAATTTCAAATGAAGTTTCTCCTGGATGAGCATATCCCTTTTCTCACACGCCTCTCCAATAGAGCCCTAAGATTTTAATTTGGGTTAACATCTGGTAATTCGAGAGGTGTTGACAGCTGCTCACTAACACTGCACAGCAACTATTCCTTTGCTTTAGGGGCTGTATGCTTTGGGTCGATGTCCTGTTGAAAAATAAACGATCTTGGATACCTAATTTTGTAACACTGTTACGCAAATGCTCGCGGAGTATGCTCATATACCCTCTGGCATCCAAGTTACCTTCATTAATAACCAGTTCTCTCACACCTGCGTAATTCATATACCCTACACCATGACATGTCCTCCCCGTAGTTGCGTAGTTGTACTTCCCATTAAAACCACCACCACCACCACGTTCTCGCTCGTCTGACCCAAGGAAGCTGAACTTGCTTTCATTAGAAAAGACAGACTCCTTCCAGAATTCCAATGGTTTGTTGAGATACGAACGCGCAAATTCAGTTCTGTTCACTCTGTTGCGCTCACTAATTACAGGATTCTTTCTTGCTGCTCGGCTTTTGTAGTAAGCCGTATGAATGTACTTTCTTACTGTCTGTCGTGTCACTTCCTTGTCTCTCGTTGTTGTGATGTGTTCAGCCAGTCTCGAGCACTAACTCGCTAATTCCTTAACACTTCACTGAACTTAACACTGGTGTTTAACTCACTTTATTGGCATTCCATTGCACTATACTGTCACTTGTAAACACGTATTCTGCACACAATTACTGGATTAACACGAAAGAGTTAGTGAGGACTAATTATGTGCTGTACCCGAATGCAATATGACTGTATAAACATTTGTTTTGCTGGGCACGATATCACCATTGCTGTTTACAAAAGAAAACTGTACTAGTATTTTAATTTATCACGCCTAAAGTCACTGGCGTACACGCATCGAAAAATATTTGTTAACTTAATTACTGCAAAATAAGTACCTACACTTCGAAAACTATCTGTGCACGAATTATTTTACCCACTGTATTCTGTTCCGTGCCTTGATAGGGATATCGTATTATCATTAGTAAATATTTTGGAGTGTCTTTCACAATTTGCGCAACTTTTGTTGAACATGGTTATATTTTTACCATAATGATCTAGTAGTATAGTGTATGCTTTCGTAAAGTTTGCTGTAGAAGAAAAACATCATTACTTGCGGCGAAACGTTAGTTACAAACGAGGATAGCGACTAGATCACTATCGAGCGAGTTGGCTGTGCGGTTTGGATCACGTTGCTGTGAGCTTGCATTCGAGAGAATGTTGCTTCGAACCCCACCGTCGGCAGCTGTGAAAATGATTTTTTGTAGTTTCCCATTTTGACTCCAGACAAACGCTGAGGCTGTCCTTAATTGAGGCCACAACCCCTTCCATCCTAATCCTAGTCCTTTCCCATCCTTGCGCCGCTGAAAACCGTTCATGTGTTAGTGCGACGTTAAAGCACTAGCAAAAAAGAAAGAAAGAAAGAAAGAAAGAAAGAAAGAAAGCGAACTAGGTAACAAAGAAATATATGTAAGGAGTGTAGAAACATACTAGATGACTGGTGGTGGTGATTATTGTTTTAAGAAGAACTAGGCAGAGATCCTCTATAATGTATAACACTAATCAGAGATAAAACATGGAAGAAGTCCGAGACTTCGAAAAATGAAAGTATCGGCCAAAGAAAGATAAGGGCCTGTTAGGGTGTTGTAGGATAAAAGTATAGTACGACTAAGTCGTAGTGTAGCAGTATATTAATTACCTTTTAAAGTTAAAAACATCACTGATCCGTATTGAACTAACAGTTACAATGCTAAAAAGAGAAAAATGTTCCACCTTTTCAATACAATACCACTGTTGCACGAATCAATGGAACAACATATTTAATTTATTAAGGGACCGGTTTCGACATCTGTCCATGCCATCATCAGCCTACACAAAAATGGCAAGAAGTCAACACCATTGTAACACTTATGACACTTTTTTTGAATTAAAAATAGAATAAGTAAACTCTTTCAAGATTAGAAGTTCATGTAGAGGTTCTTGAGCACTCTTGCTGATCTTGAGGTTAAAAAATGATGGAGTGCTCAAGAACCTCTACATGAACTATTTTTAATTCAAATAAAGTGTCATAAGTGTTACAATGGTGTTGACTTCTTGCCATTTTTGTGTAGGCTGATGATGACATGGACAGATGTCGAACCCGGTCCCTTAATAAATTAAATATGTTGCTACATTGATTCGTGCAACAGTGGTATTGTATTGAAAAGGTGGAACATTTTTCTCTTTTTAGCATTGTAATTATTAATTACCTTGTCTTACCTTGTCATGTGATCCTTGTGTACTATCCTTGACAATATTTCTTTCCTTTCATTTTTTTTACACAGAACAAATTTCCTTTTCTTATCATTTTTTCCGTAAAGAATGGCTAAGGAGTGCAACTGTAGGAACTGTGGATATGGTCAGGCATTAAGGAGTATGAGGGAGGAGGTGGAGAGTTTGAGAGAGACAATTAGGATTCTCTCAGAAGACAAGAAAGAAGGTAGGCCTCCTTCAAACAATGTACAGAATACAGTAGGTGTAAAAGAGGGATGGGAAGAAAAGGGGGGAGTTGTAGAAGACAGATGGTCTAATGTTTTAAGGGGAAGGAGATTGCAGGCTAAGACCTCTATTCAGGACAGGTGTGTGTGAGAAATCGGTACGAGTCGCTGCAGATAGAACAAAAGAGGGAAGATGAGGAACAGGGAACTGTAGCTGAGAAGTGTGGAAGTAGGAGGAAGGGAAAGTTAGGAAAGGGAAATGAGGAGTAGAGGATAGGAAAAGACTGGTGGAACAGGGTCATAGAAGGGAGAAAAGGGAGGAGGAGGAAGTAGCTTCTGCAGCTGTCAGGTAGGACAGGGATGACAGGGAGGTGAGGGGATCAAATGAGGTGGGTAGGGTTGAGGCTCTCGTCATGGGGGATTCCAGTGTTAGACAGGTGGGGAAGTGTGTGGGGGAAAGGGAACCAGGGTAGAGTGTTATCCAGGAATTGGGTTGAGGCAGATGTTGAGGAAAGTAGAAGAGAAGTAGGAGGGAAAGGAGAAGGTGGTAGTGTTTCACGTTGGTACCATCAATGTAAGGCAAGCAGATATAAGTGTCAACATAGTTGGGGACGTGTGGGATCTGGTAAATGCAGCACGGGTGAAGTTTAAGGAAATGGAGATTGATATCAGTGGAATACTGTGTAGGAGGGATACTGACTGGAAGGTGATTGGGGATTTTAATGAGACTATGGAGTGGGTATGTGGGAAACAGGGAGTGAAATTCTAGATTCTGATGGGTTGGTAGGAAATAGGGATCTACTCTCAGATGGCCTTCACTTAAACCGCAGTGGTACGTATAAGTTAGGAAATTTGTTTGGAAGGGTTATAGGGAGGTACATTTAGGGAAACGGGGTGGTCTAGGAAGCGGTGATAAGGGTACTGGAATCTGGAAGTCAAGTAGGGATAACTAAAAAATGGTAGTGTAGGGGATGGGGTTTTAATTTTAAAATTCTCAGTGTCCTTTTGGCTTAATAAAACTATTTATACCTATTATTATTATTATTATTATTATTATTATTATTATTATTATTATTATTATTATTATTATTATTATTATTATTATTATTATTATTATTTTCAAATTCCTCCTTTCAATAAGTAGTTTTACATTTATTTTAATGGTTACGTAGTTGTATCTCCTCTTAAAACAACAATCACCGCCACCGGATGCTTCAGAAGGGGCCTAAAGCATAAAATGCTATGTATCTCTCTTACGGTTGTTTGCACACGAAAATAGCTCTTGGCGAATTTTTATTCAATACCGTTTTTCATTTGAAAACTAAAGGAAATATTAGTGGCAGTCGCCTTGTTAACAGACCTGCAAGTGATATTAAACGAGTGAACTTTGTATGTGGAAGGCGTGGCGTGGAAATAAATAATACAGGCATGTAGTTTTGCATGTCGTGAAAATCAATGTTGTCAACAGTAGTTTGACCCCAGTGAAGAAGATCACATTTTAAGGTGTACACGTTAGACTATTTTTTCCGTAAGGCGACTTCAAATAGAGTTATAAAAATTGATGCACTCGACCCTTTTAAAAACATGTATGATTGTACCCGTGAACTTTTAAACTTTTGGAATATGCCTTCATGTTTTGCGCTTTTTTTGCGCTAGTGAGAGAAATCAGTTTTTTTTTTTTTTTTTTTGGTGGCGCCGCATAGGCTGTCCCGGCGGCATCTTTTTCGGGTATGGTTCCGGTGCAGCGCGTGCCTATTATTATTGGTTACTCTCAGTATGGTAGTTGTAGTGCTGTGTCTTCTTTTGAACCTTTGCTTTAGATCTAGGAAAGAATGGTTATTTAAGTGTCCCGCTACGTGCTCCTGCACCAGATGCTCAAGAACTTTGGAGAATGCTGAAGGATTGCAATTGGGCGATAGTTAAGATAGCAGTTTGGGATCTAATTTCTTTGGTATTGTTATTATATCAGCTCTTCTCCAGATGGAAGAGACATTATCAATTGAAAAACAGTTAATTTATTATGATTGAAAGAACGGCGTAGATAATTTATTATCTACTCCTCTTGCTTTTGTTTTCTTGTATAATAGCAAAGCAAAGTCATATCCGTACAGGCTTCGGAGGCCCCTGGAGGGGTGGAAGGTAAAGGCTTCCACTATCCGTAACCTCGGCACTTGATGGGGTAGATTGGTTAGTTCTACGCCCGGCTGTCTTTTGCCCCCCAGGAATTAACCTAGTACTCATTTTTGGTGTAGGCTGATTTAAGACTAAGAAAGAAGAGGAAGAACGCGGAAAAATATTGTCGATATAATGTCAGGAAACTAAAACAAGACAGAATCAAGGAAAACTATCAAACACTGGTAAACAGAACGTCGCAGAAATACCCAATGGTACAATAAATGAGAAATGGATGGGCCTTAAACACTATCATAGAAGCTGCAAATCAGGTAATAGGGAAAACGACGAAACAAGCACGAGAACCATGGGTTACAGATTATGTGCTTGAACTTACAGAGGAAAGGAGGAAATTTAATAACTCAAAGAGTGAAGAAGGAATCAGAAACTATAAAAGACTCCGAAACCTAGTCAACAGAGAAGCAAAGAAGGCTAAGGAAGAATATATAATGAGACAATGCAAAGAAATAGAAGAAAGAATAGAGAAAGGAAACACCGAAACTGCTTATGAATTGATTAAGAATCAATTTAGAACAGTCACTGGCCGCAGTAACAGCATATTAGGAGAAAATGGGAAACTGTTGTCCGAGAGCAAAGAAGTGGGAGAAAGATGGAAACGATACATAGAAACATTATATGAAGATCCTACTGACATAAATGACCTTGAAAATGAAGACAACATAACAAGTGATCAACTGGGACCCTCTTTAACAAAAAAAGAATATCTTAAGACTGTGAAAAAATTGAAACCTAATAAAGCGCCAGGATGCGATGAAATAACTGGAGAAATGATACATGGACTGGATGATGAAACACACGGCTATATTTTTAAACTGATTACGGAAATATATGAAACCGGAGAAATTCCAGAAGATTTTAAAAAATCTCTCATAATCCCTATACCAAAGAAATCTGGAACTCTAAAATGTGAAGAACATCGCACCTTGAGTCTATTGGTGCACATGTTAAAAATATTGACAAGAATAATACATAACCGAATAAGCAATAAAAATGAACCACATTTGGCTGAAGATCAGTTTGGATTTAGACAAAATAGAAGCACACGAGAAGCTATTGTAACGTTACGACAGGTTATAGTCAAAATGCTAGACTTTAGAAAACCTTTGTTTATTGCATTCGTGGATTTAGAAAAAGCTTTTGATAATGTGAACTGGAATATGTTAATGAAGATTATGACTAGTGTTGGTCTAGATTTTAGAGATAGACGAATAGTATCTCTATAACAACCAAAGAGGCATTATAAACATAAATGGTGAAGTATGGGAGGCTTACATAAAGAAAGGAGTACGACAGGGATGTAATTTGTCACCAGTGCTGTTCAACCTGTATATTGAGAAAGGCATTGAGGAATGTAAAGAGGATATGGAAGGGATAAAGATAAATGGAGTAGAAATCAAAATGATAAGATTTGCTGATGACATAGTTGTCATAGAAGAGAACGAAGAGAAACTACAAAGTGCATTAATAAGAATGAATAAGATATTGAGAGATAAGTATAACATGAAAATTAATACAAAAAAGACCGAAATTATGGTATGAACCGCTAGCATATTGCAGTCGACAGCAGAATTAATGATATACAACTAAGGCAAGTAAATGTCTTTACCTACTTAGGAAGTAAAATCACTCCAGATGGCGAAAGTTCACTCGACATAAAGAGCAGAATTTCCCAAGCAAAGATTGCTTTTTACAAGAAAAGGATACTACTTACATCAAGGAATTTAAATGTGGAGACCAAGAAGAGATTTATTAAGTGCTTTGTCTGGAGTGTGGCCTTGTATGGTTCAGAAACGTGGACTATTAGTGCAGGTGATAAGAAACGTCTGGAAGCATTTGAGATGTGGTGCTGGAGGAGGATGGAAAAGATCTCATGGACAGCAAAACTCACCAATGAAGAAGTTCTTGGACGAATAGGTGAAAAAAGATCCTTCTTAGCAACAATAAGAGAAGAGACCAATTAATTGGCCAGCTCTATAGGCACAATGGTTTCATAGTTAATGTCATGGAAGGAATGATTCAAGGTAAAAGAAGAGGAAGACCTATACTGCAATATTCAAGACAGATCGGAGATGACGTAGGGACAGGCTCATATGTGGAAATGAAGAGATTAGCGGATTACAGAGAAGAGTGGAGAAGACGAATTGCTGCCAACCAATCTTAGGATAGAGAATTGAGAAGAAGAGTGAACCTCAGGGCCATGATTTCTTGTAATAAACTCATTTTTTCTTAGTAGTGACGTTACGTAGGATAAATTGCGGGCGTTCGAGTAATGAGACAAAAGACTGATTGACGGTTGGCTGGCCAAGTCGGATGTTTAGCAGGTCATTATTTAACTGGCTTGTACTCTTGCATTTATAATGCTGCTGTCAGTGAACTTGCACGCAGTGGCTACTGAACATTTAGTTTGTGTCGGATCATGCCGTGTAGGCTCTCTTGAATGATGGAGCTAATTTTTATGTATGTTTTCCGTGGCTAGAAGACCAAGGATCTTGGTTACTTGGAACTGATTTAATGTTGGCCTTCTCGAAGAAGTGCAAGGTTAGACAGGCGATACTCTCCCTCTTCAGCTTTCAAACCACTTCAGTTGCGGGTATTCTTGTATAGCGATATCTCTCTGGAAGAGTGCTGTGCACCACTCCATTGGAGGGCGTGCATGTTCAGAATCTGCCGACTTCGTTCTAAACATAGAGACTTAAATTTCAGAATTCCGACTCATTCTACAGATCCTTACACAAAGGTTTTGTTGATTATAGCCTACATTTCTTTTAGAATTCCATTGTGATGCTAATAAAACTCATGATCCTTTCTCTCATGACAGAAACTTGATTATTGCCACATGAAGTTGGTAGACTGTGTGTTATCGTTCTATACAATACATGCTTTTATCTAATTTGATATTTTCTAGTTGATCCCCATGTAGAGTGTGTTTCATGTAATATTCCTCCTATAGAAGCAACAAAATAATTATAATGTCTGTAATTTCTGGTCTTGGATGAAGGTAGGTCAGATCAACTGTCGATGGGTTGTCAGGATTGAGTACTCTTGTTTTAAAACAGCCTGAACGTTATTGTAAATAAATGGTGCAAGTCGTATTGTACGTATGTGAAATTTATCTGGAGAGTTCTTCATTATGGCGAAAATGGAACTAAGTCGCCAGCTAGCTTCCTGGCTACCTAATACATTTTGTATGCTTAATGTAGTGGAAACGCGCAGTAACAATCAGGATTGGTTATTACGAGGCTGACTTTCAAAACAAATACACGAGATTCTTTTTTACTATGGCAATATTTTTCACACCTTTGCTATTTATAAAGGAGGCATCATAGGATTACTTTTACCATTTGAATTTGAATTTATTTCGAGGCTCTGTAGCGTGCTAACATGGTTATAGATAACTAACGTATAACTGAGCGAACTGGAACTTGGAGAAATAAGTACGAACTGCGGAATACTTAAATGACCTGGGTTGAAAAAGGATTGCTCCAGGAGGATTCCAAGAATGTTGACAGCCACCCATAAAGGAACAAAAAAGAAGACCTGCGTGCAGCGAATTAGTAGCGCTGTACAAGAATGGTAGGGATGACTTTCTTTCAAGAATTGTGATGAAAAATGGAGCATGGCTGCACATTAGTGAATCGGAGACTGAGGCAATCAGTGGAGTAGCATCATGCGAATTCACCTTCAGGAAATAAATTCTAGGTTGTGAACTCGGTAGGAAAAGTGATAGCTACTCTTTTCTGGTATTCGGAGGGACTCCTGCTTGTGGATATCATGGCGTAAGGATCCTCATTAATTCCGACGCGTGTGTGACAATCGTAAAGAAAACGTCATGTTCGACTGAATCGTGTTCGACCACATCGACTTCGACATGGTGTTTTTCTTTTTGCACGATGACACTCAACCAAACGTCAGTCAGAAAACAAAGGCCTTATCCAAAAACCGGGATGTCAACATTGCCAGAGTCGTCTTATTACAACTCTGATTCGGCACCTTTCGATACCGTCTCTTTCGTAAACTGAAGAACTCGCCTCGCGGAAACGTTTGGAGATACCGACTTTCTTGTGGCTTTCGACTGCCGGACCAGACTTTAACCGTGTGCTCATCCGGAGATGGCATGCAGTTGCCCGCCTCCGTAGCGTGACGGTTAGTGTTGTTAGCTGCCGTCCTCGGGGGCCCAGGTTCGATTCCCGGTACTGTCAGACATTTAAGAATGACAGGAGGTCAGGTATGTGGTTGAAATTGTGCATACAGATCACCTCCATTGGGGGTGTGCCAGAAAAGAGCTGCACCACCTCGCGTTGAGGACACGAGTTTGATTAGATAATGCAATTGAATGGGGTAATTATCATCATCATCATCATCATCATCCTCATCATCATCATCATTTCTTCGCTCTATCAAGCTGGGTGCGGTTGTGTACGAGCCTCCTCCAGTTTGTTCTATCCATCCAAAGATACTGCTCATATATGCGACACCAGTTCGCATCTCTAATTTCAAGGTCCTTTATTATCTGTTTTTCCCAAACATCACGAGGTCTTCCTCCTTTTCTCTTCCCAGGAACATTGTGGTCAAAGTACGTTCGAGGAGTCCTGTGAGGGTTCATTCTTTTCGTATGACCATACCATTGCAGTCTCTTCACTTCTAGAGTCTCCAGCAAGCTTCTTTCCAATCCAAGCTGCTGTCGGTTATCCACATTCCTTATTTTATCCTTTTTTTTTTTTTTTTTTTTTTGTAGACAAGAACGGAGAAACTTCATTTCTGTTGCCTGAAGACGACTCTTTGTTGGTCCAGTTAGTGTTGCTGCTTCCAGGCCATACGTCAGTATAGATACTACATATATTTTGTACAAGCTGATCTTGGAAACTAACGGAAATGTTTCATCCCAAAGTATGTGACGTACAGCGTGATAGAATTTGGAAGCTTGCTGTATTCTGTTACTAATCTCTTGATGTATGGTATTGTCTGATGACAGAACTCTACCTAAATACTGGAAGTTGTGTACAATATCCATCTCTTCATCTCCAATTCTTAGATGAACAGTTGGAGAGTTTGTACTCATCACCAAGCCAACTGTCTTCGTTTTGCTGATTTTGAGACCAAAGGTTGTAAAAGTTTCATGCCAGAGATGTAGTCTAGTTTGTACTTCCGCTTCTGTCTCACCCCATACCATTACATCATCAGCAAAAACCAGGGCATTAGTTGTTGAATCCTTTCTCCTAACCGCTTTTAAAATTTCATCCATTATGATTATGAAGAGAAGTGGTGAAAGACAACTTCCTTGTTGGACTCCACTCTTCGTTTCAAACCAACCGGACCTTCCGTCCTGGACCTTGACACAACACTTGGTTTCATCATATAATCGTTGTACTCGTGCTATGATGTCATCGGGCAGTTTCTTATGTCTCAAACATTCTCATATATGCCTGCGTGGTACATGGTCATATGCTTTCTCGATGTCCAGAAAAGCAGTTATAAGTTTTTTACCTTTCTCCCAATACTTCTCATAGAGCATTCTGGTGGCAAAAATGAGGTCTGTAGTTGATCTATGAGGTCTAAATCCATGTTGATCCTCCTCAAGTGTAGGTTGAACATATTTTCTAATCCTGCTCTCAAGGATGGATTCGTAGATTTTGAGGCCATGTAACAGCAGAGTTATACCTCTGTAGTTGGTACATTTCTTTCTATCACCTTTTTTCAACAATGGGATGATGACTCCTTGCTTCCAGTCATTGGGTATTACATTCTCTTTCCAGATTCTATTTAGTACCCTGTACATCCACTGTTGTCCTACCTCTCCCTAGTGCTTTGATCATCTCAACACTTAATTCATCTGATTCAGTTGATGTGTTGTCTTTCAGCTTAGATATTGCTGTCTCTACTTCCAACCATGTCAGATTAGTGGTATTTGTGCTGCCAAAATCATAAGGTTCGTCGTCTAATGGGGTGACATTTTCATAACAGTTCAGCAAAGTTTCAAAGTGCCTTTGGAACTCCTGTAATATTTTGGTCTTATCCCTATTCACCTCACCATTAGGAAGTTCTACAGATTGGATAGATTCATTTTGAGTTCTTCTATTCTTAACAACACTGTATAACAGTTTTTTATTTCCATCCTGCGTTATTTTGGTAGCCAGCTCTTCCTTGCATTTTTGCTCTTCAGCTACAACCAACTGTTTCACATGTAATTTTTTCTTTCTGTAAAGTGACAGGTTCTCTTCTATTTCATGTTGATCTCCCCGCGTTCTTGCTTGATATAAGGATCTTCTTGCACGGTTTCTGTCATTGATAGCCTTTTTAATATCATCATTCCACCAGGCAGTTTCTTTAGGTTCTCTTATTTGACTCGGTAGACCACATACTTTTTCTGCTGTACCAACCACAACCTTCTTTAGAGTATCCCATTCTTCATCTACCAATTTCAGTTCTTCTCTTAGCAACAACCTGCGGACACCTTCCCTGAATTCTTCCTTAACACTTAGCTCGGTTAGTCGCCAAGTTTTTTTATTTTTGGGACTCTTTTGTTACAGACTTTGGGAGGTCTTTTCTCTGCAATAACTGCAACCAACAGTCTATGGTCTCCACCAAGGTCTTCACTTGGAATGACCTTAATATCATTGACATTTTTTCCATATATTTTGATCTATCAAAATATAATCAATTACTGTACTTATTTTATCATCCCAGCTAGTGATTTTATGGGAGTCTCTTTTCTCGAACCAAGTGTTACTCATTATCAGGTTGTTTGTCATGCATAGATCTAGCATATATTCTCCCTCTTCATTTCTGTTTCCCATTCAATGAGGGCCCAGTATGGATTCATATCCTGTTCGTTGTGAACCAACTTGTGAATTAAAATCACCCATTACAGTTAGATTGTCAAACTCAGTGTGTTCTTCCAAGTTATTAAGGAAGTTAGCCTTTTCCTCTCTTGAGCATCCTACCTGTGGAGCACAGACTTGGATCACACTGTATTTTTCCCTCCTAAGTTCATAGATAACTTAATTATCCTTTCACTAACAAATTCAACTTCACTACAAGCATCTATGTCTTTATGTATTAAAAATCCTACTCCATTCTTAGACTCTACTTCATTTCCAGACCAGTAGAGACTATAGTACAATCTAATATTCATTTTCCCAGTTTTCTTCCACTTTGTTTCACTCAGGCCCATGATCAGAAGTTTCTTCCTTTCATGAGGTCGACCAGCTCTTCAGTTTTGTTTGTGAATGTCAGGATATTTAATGTTCCCACTCTGATACTCTGTCTTTGTTTGGTTTGGGTAGCTGGTGTAACATCGGGCTGTAAACCGTCATTTGCACAAAACTGATGTCGTCGTCGTGAATTCCTACATCCGAGGCTCGTATTATTCTTGAAAGCAACTTCTTCAGTAATCCCTCTGTTGACCTGCTGAGCCTAACACAGACGGAGATTTTCTTTCAGGGTTTTCTCCCTTAGTCTTTGGTGTCCAGTCACTTCAACCTACAAGGCAGCAGGTTGTACTCATATTAATCCCTGAATACAGGGCTGCCTCTTCCGCCATCTCCACCGTACCGAAGTCCACCTTCTCTGCTGTAGAAGTCGTTGAGGTCTTCACTCGTAACCCTGAACTGGGACCCTTACCATATGTTACACACCGGGTCAGTGTGCTCTGGGACTCACACAGGAACGGGCGCCACTCCCTGGATAGGGCTGCCTCCGAAAAGGGTTCATGCTACCTGATGGTAGTGATTTTTGTTTTAGAGGGAAGTAGCCTACTGCTAGGCAACCATCTCCGTTAATGGGACGTAAATTACTTAGGGAAGGGGTGCCTGAAGGATATACAGTAGCAATGTACTGTAAAATCAGCAAATACCGGGCGAGTTGGCCGTGCGGTTAGGAGGGCGTGGCAGTGAGCTTGCATCCGGGAAATGGTGGGTTCGAATCCGACTGTCGGCAGCCCTGAAGATGGCTTTCCGTGGTTTCCCATTTTCACACCAGGCAAATGCTGGGGGTGTAACTTAATTAATGCCACGGCCGCTTCCTTCCAACTCCTAGGCCTTTCCTATCCCATCGTCGCCATAAGATCTATCTGTGTCGGTGCGACGCAAAACCACTAGCAAAAAAAATCAGCAAATATTTAAAATATTTTTAACAAAAAGCTGTGATGAATTAGTTTTGGGGTGACCCTTGTGTAACAATAATAATAATAATAATAATAATAATAATGGTAAAATGGTAATTGCGGATGTCCTTTGCAGGCGCCGAGATATCGAAACATTGTCATTTTAGTTCTTACCGAAAATCACCATACGCTTGCAGTCAGAATTTACAATTTTTTGAAAATGATTCCATAAACATTGCTATTAGTGACTTACTTAAAAGTTGTTCATTGACTGCAAAAATCTTCTAAACTTGTTTGCGTATCATTAATTGTTCATAAATCAATGTTATTGCTCCTTCAGTCAATTCTTTTAATTAAGTTCCTGGAAGTCAAGGTTCGTAAGAGCTACTGAGGGAATTTAGCTGGTTCAGTGAAGCTACTGGAAGACTGTTTTGCTCCGTTCTAGGATTATAATGCTGTTGGATGGAACTAAATGGTAAAAATGGGATATATTAGAGGCCCTTCTCCAAGAGCATGCATATGTACAGACGTGCGTCAGTCATTATTTCATTATGTAAATATTCATTCTAAAGATATCAATTGCTTTAGATGGACTTAGCAACTTCAAATATATATTTTTTCTTATGAGCATAACTAAATTTTCCTTAAGTGTCCTTTTCAAACTTTGTTTATTCTGTATTTGTGATATTCAAGGAAACAGTTGGAGGAACAAAAGAAGTGTGGATGTTGGTGTCATGAGTTGTTATTTAATAACACAGACCCCTCGGTTGTTTTAGCTAACCTGTACAACAAGAAACAAAATATATTTTGTCAGTTTAGCTGTTATATATGATCAGTGTGATTATCCCATTTTAAATCTAATTAATGTGGTTTAACAGAATATTAGGAACGTTATTCTCATAAAATTACTGTTTCTTGTGAAATATCCATGTATATCAAAATTACTTTCGTCCTTGACTAAATTTTCTTAAGATGAATCAAGCATTCTAGTATACACTGACTGAGCAAATAACATGGGATAGCGGAGCACTGATGCGCAGGTGTGTTGTCTGCGCACCACACGTCTCCTGTGCCAGCGGCAGTTGTATAGGAGAGCTTGTGAGCAGTGGCTGTGCATGTGACAGGTGTAACATGGAACGTCGTCGTGAGCTGACACCGTTCGAACGGCGTATGGTGGTCGGTGCCCGACGGATGGGAAGTGCGATTTTGGAAGTGGTGCGGGAATTCGGCTTCACGCAATCAACCTTGTCCAGGTGTCCAGGGTGTATCGTGCATGGTTGAATGCGGGTGTCACCGTCCACAACAGACGAATGACCGGCCGTCCAGCCACCCTCGATGACCGTGACCGGCGACATCTGAGACGGATTGTCAATAGCGACAGACGGGCAACCGTGCAACAAATCACGGCTCAATTCAATACAGGCCGTGGTAGACACGTCTCCCAGTGGACAATCCGTAGGAACACGGGTTCTATGGGGTATGGGAGCCGGCGCCGCACACGGGTGCCACTGTTAACCCAACGTCATCGGGCACAACGACGCGCATTTGTCGCCAGTCACCAGGGATGGACACTGGAACAATAGCGTAACGTGGTATGGTCGGACGAATCATGATTTCAACTGCACCAGGCCGATGGGAGGCATCGTGTATGGCGCAGATGCAGACCACATGAAACGATGGATCCCGCCTGCCTCGAAGGTGCAGTCTAGGGCGCAGGTGTCTCTGTTATGGTCTGGGGAGCATTTTCTTGGCATGGAATGGACCCCCTAGTTGTTCTGGAAGAGACTTTGAATGGTACGCGGTACGTTGAGCCGCTCGGAGACCATCTCCACCCATTTTTGGCCTTCCTGCGCCTAGACGGTTCTGCGGTGTTTCAACATGATAACGCGCCGCCACATCGCTCCCACGTCGCTCAGGAATGGTTCCAGGAACATGCAGCGGAGGTCCAACGACTGCCATGGCCACCAGGAGCCCCGATATGAACCCTATCGAGCATATCTGTGATGTCCTGGAACGCAGGCTCCGTGCCATGGATCCTGCATCCACGAACAGACCAGCATTGGCGGCCGCTCTGCAAACGATTTGGTGTCAGCTGCGTCCAGAGGACTACTTTAAAAGGGCCCCATACACGCGCAGACTTCTGGAATACTTACCTGCACAGACTTTCCTCTGGGAGGTAAGTCGGAAGTATTCAGTTGCCCACACACGCACAGACTAAATGATTATTTACCGAGGAGGTTGAATACGACGCGTTCAGCTGTTTTCTGTTTAAGATTATGCACTTCGGATGGTTGAAAAATATATACGGATTGAAATTAATTAGATAGTCGGTATAGAAGATGAGTTGTTATTTGGACATAATGTAGCGCTCTGCACGAAGAAGACGCGCAAAAAATGATTTCAGTTTTCATATTTGTAGGTTACCACGTTTACATTTATTGCCGCAACTCTGAGATAGCGCTTTCGTCGCAAAGTCTCCAGCTGAATTCAAGCAACGCCAGAATGTCAGAGACTTGTCTGCAGACCTTTTGTCGGCAGACTTATCGGCCATACACACAGAGACATGTCTGAAGAGACTGGTTTGCGCAGACTTACCTCCGACTAAGTCTGTGCGTGTATGGGGCCCTTTAGACTCACTTCCACGGCGTCTAACTGCAGTTCGCAGGGCCAGAGGAGGCCCCACACGCTGTTAGGCGACTATGCCATGACATTTGCCAAGTCAGTGTATACAGTAGTTGGAAGCTTAAGATTCTCCGTTTCTTAAAAAATGGCTTGCGATGCGTTTTTGGCTGAGCATTACAAATGATTTCAATTGTCTTCGTTTGCAAAATGACAACGCCAATTTTCGTTGTCGAATGATGACCTGTCCGTAGTATTTTTCCATAATTTTTAATAACTCTGGATATTAGTATGTTAATTTGTTAGCAACATCGACTTCTCACCTAATTTAGCTAACGTGCACAATGTACACATACTTACACATGCATAATCAATATGATTACCCCCAACATAAGCTCATGATTATACAAATGCTGAGAAATGATATTGATGCACTGTCTAATACCGTATTAAATCTATTATCCGAAGTGCATTGCGAATTACTGTCTTTGTTATCAATCATCCTTTACTGAAATTCAGCTTAAAGAATATCTGTTCTTATGTAGGAGGTCCTTAACAACTAAAACATTCTGTGAATCATTATTTTGTGAAACACAAACAGTAATTACTAGATCTTCTGCGAATAAATAATTTTCTAGGCTCTCAGTTTTATAATTACCAGGTAAATCATTAATGTAAAAATACATTTTAGTCCGAGTATGGACCCTTAGGACCATTTTCTCAAAATTGATTTAAATCTGATATAAATTAAACCATTTTAACTTTAATATCTAGTTTAAACGTGCTTCCATTTTCTCCATCAATTTCTGATACACGTTTAGTGTAAACGACAGTCCACTCGTTTAAACTAGTGTAGTGTTGTCTCTCGAAGTTCGAGTCTACGCTAGTGTTGACTACACTGAAAAACCAGTCGAAGCCATAGTTGATTGGAATTGGCCAATCAGAGCCAAATAATTCATTGGCCGTAACTTTTGTTTTATTATCAGCTGTCTGTAGAGAATGCGATCGTACATAGTGAATAAAGAAGAAATTTAATGGGGTACTACTTTACTGTTAAATACGTCGTCTACATGCGAAGTGTTTTCGTTGTTTTCTACAATTTCTTTGAAAGCATTTTTGTTTCATATTTTTCTCTAACAGCCTTTATCATATGCAGGTACCATGGGCTTAATACGTGTTTTATGAGGTCTGTAACACCTCACGGAACAAACGGAAACGTTTAAGTATAAACATTCAGGTCTTTTAGCATATACCTTTCCTCAGAAAATCAACTTTTCTGTGAATTTCAAGAAAACAATTTCCAAGCATTCCCAGAATCTGTCTCCTTTTAAAATTCATCGCCTTTGGCCGGGTTCAAACTCACAAACCTTGGGGTGCCCTGTGAGTGGGGAACGCAGACGAAGAATACACCCACGCTATCCCCTGCCTGTCGTAAGAGGCGACTAAAAGGGGCGACCAAGGGATGATTGTATTACATCCATGAAACTACTTGTGATTAGTACCTCCACGCGGGGAACATACGGGTCGCTTTTACCTGCGCGTAGTACCATTATATTAGGTACCAAATAGGTTTGTGATTAGCAGCACGCAGGAGCACCGTGCAGTCAGCCCCCTCCCCCCCACTTAGAGTGCACTGTCGGCTTTTACAGTACCTGTGGTTAGTACCACTAAATGGGCGACACCATGGTTCTGGCTTGCCTATGATTAGTACCCACTATATGAGGAACACCACGGAATAGTACGAGTCCCTGTGGTTAGTACAACTAATGTGATGAACACCATAGGTTTGCGTTGCCTGTAACTGGCGGCGCAATGTGTGAAACATCATAGGTATGTATTACATGTGCGAATTCCATTACCTGTGAGTAATACCATAATGAGTGGAATACCGCGAGTCTACGCTACTTTTGATTAGTACTGCACCGTGACCAATACCATGGTTCTACTTTCCTAGCGATAAGTACCATTATGAGGGGTCGATGACTTGTATTTTGTACCTCTTTAGACTGCAAGCATCATCGATTCAGTATTGTGCTATAGAAGCGGTCCCTTGGTAAATAATACTATTGTTTTACGTCATTTTCTGTGAATGTGAGGCACTGCGGGTCAGATCCACTGATTGTTTTGAATTCATATCCATCCATTCGTTCTTCGTCCTCACGTTTTGAATTCTGGTGAGTGGAAGATTTTGGACTTTCAATTTGTCATTACATTTCGTACCATTAGGGACCGATGACCTAGATGTTAGGCCCCTTTAAACAACAAGCATCATCACCATCATCACAAACCTTGGGCCCGGCAGACAGAGCACAGACGACGACTCTAGGAGATGTATTATTTGATTCTAGCCTCGTTATGTAGTACTATATGCATAGTATTCTTGTCCCTATAGCATTATTATTTCGATTACTGGTATGCTGACAATAGTAAGGATGAAATATTCTTAACTATAATTTATTGTGTTACTAATTTACTAGCAAGCATGGAACATTTTAATATGTTGCTGATACCATAAACATGCATTGACACAGTTTTTATTTTCTTAAGAACATTTGCCGTCCGCCTCTGTGGTGTAGTGGTTAGTGTGATTAGCTGTCACTCACGGAGGCCCACGTTCGGTTTCCGACTCTGCTGTGAAATATAAAAAAACTGGTACGAGGACTTTTTTTTTTTGCTATTGGCTTTACGTCGCGCCGACACAGATAGGTCTTATGGCGACGATGGAACAGGAAAGGGTTAGGAGTGGGAAGGAAGTGGCCGTGGCCTTAATTAAGGTACAGCCCCAGCATTTGCCTGGTGTGAAAATGGGAAACCACGGAAAACCAACTTCAGTGCTGCCGACAGTGGGGTTCGAACCCACTATCTCCCGAATTCTGGATACTGGCCGCACTTAAGCGACTGCAGCTGTCGAGCTCGGTAGGTACGAGGACTGGAACGGGATCCACTCAGCCTCGGGAGGTGAACTCAGTAGAGAGGGTTCGATAGTCCTCGATCTTGAAGCTTAATTAAACACAGTAAAGGGCCGTCGTTTCTCAGGCTGCAGTCTCTGACCGCTGGGTTCTGTGGTTCAAATCCCGGTCACTCCATGTGAGATTTGTGTTGGACAAAGCGGAGGTGGGACAGGTTGTTCTCCCGGTTCTCCGATTTTCCCTGTCATCTTACATTCCAGCAACATTCTCTAGTATTATTTCATTCAATCTGTCAGTCATTAATCATTGCCCTAGAGGAGTGCTACAGGCTACGGCAGCCGGCACAATTTCTGTCCTCGCCGCTAGATGGAGTCCTCATTCATTCCATTCCTGACCCGGTCGAATGACCGCAAACAGGCTGTGGATTTTCAAGGGGCTGTCGCCAGCACACGAAGATACTTGTTCGAAGCAGCATGTACATGTGATTTGGATTTCAATAGTTTTTCTGGTGGACTTGTTCTTGGAGCTGGACTTGTTCTTGGAGCTGGACTATTTCTTTCGGCTTGTGTTCTGGTTTATATTATCCTTGGCCTGTCACTTGCAAAGTTGCTTCCTAATTCCCCCCACAATTTTTTTTATATAGTAGCCTAGAACGTAAATTCAATGCATATTTCTATAACTAAGATCTGAAAATATGTAATTGTAATAGAAGTGTAGAAAAAATACCACTTGTTACCTAACTGCAATTAAAGTGAAGTCAGATTTTCATAACTCATAATCACACGCGCACGCGTGCAGTGAAATCTATCTTCGTAGCGAGTATTTACGACTGGATGCACTTCTTGACATCAGCCACATCAGAGAAGTTAATGAGATGAAATGAATGACATGATATATGATAGTAGGAATGAAGAAGGTAAAGCCCGGTACCGGCACATTGCCTGCTCCTGTCGAATAGCACCAAGGGTCAAGGCATAGCGTGTCCATCCGACGGACGAATCACCATCAATAGCGTCATATGCCCTCATTCCATATAGACACGGCAGAGAGGTTCGAAATTTAATCCAGGCTTTTGGCACTCAATCTAGTGATGAGAAATTGTATACCACCACCTTTCCTACCCTGCCCCCCTGTGGGTGGGGGCGGTTGAATAACACCCACGGTATCTCCTGCCTGTCGTACGAGGTGACTAAAGGGGGCCCCAGGGGCTCTTAACTTGGGAGCGTGGGTTGGCCCCCCTGGCATTGCTTCCACTTACTCGTGCCAGGTTCTTCACGTTCACCTATCCTATCCAATCTCCCTTGGTCAACTCTTGTTCTTTTCCGACCCCGACGCTGTTAGGTTCCGAGGCTAGGGAGTCTTTCATTTTCACGCCCATGGTGGCCCTTGGCCAATACCTTCATTTTTCGAAGTTTCGAAATCTTGAAGTGTCGGATTCCTTCCATGTTTTCCATCTGATTAGTGTTGGCGGGTAATAGAGAATGGTTGCTTAGTTGTACTTCCTTTTAAAACAACAATAATCTTCACCAACTCTCCTATGCTGCCGGCCAACATTCTGATGGTAAAAGTATTTTCGATCAACGGGATTCAAACCGGCTAACCACGGTGTCGGACCATGATATAAACAATATGCCGTAACGATCACGGCCACCAGACAGGGTGCACATTTTATACGTATGCCACCAGTGGTATTTTATGTACCGTAATATTAAAGGAGACTGTTTATGTATAACTCTTGCAATCACATTTAAGGCCCAAAATTATGTAACTTTCTTGAAATGCAGATCAGTGATGATTGGAAGTATAACAACACTTTTTACAAGTAGCACAAATACAAAGCATTTTCTAATAGACATAATATTGTAATGAAATATATTATCAATAAAAGAACGTATGAAAAGAGTCATGCAGAGAATACAACAGCTAATTATGAAAAAAAAATCGGCGTAATGAAGGTTCGAACCTAGGTATCTAATATTACGGTACGAGAACACTCAAAGAAGTACAAGCACATATAGTAACTTGTACGTGTTGTGTGAAATCTGTAAAGTTAAAACCCATTTGAGATGATTTCCAAACAGGTTTTGATTTTGTATCCTTGTAGAGTTTCTTCGCGAAAGCTTGACATACAGGATGTTTCAATATTCCCATTACAGACTTCGAGGGCTTGCAGTGGGGACCAAGACGGTTAAGTTTAGCATAGGAACTTGTGTCCGGAAACGTAGCGTCTTCCCGCTACCCGTAAAAAACCACCACAGCATACGTTCAAATCTCCGGCACTGTCGGCGCCACTGACTAGAGTACGTACGTCAGTGAACGATCACGTGATGTCTCATACCTCTACATGTTTGTTTATAATCCATTCCATTCAGCTGAGTAGGCCTATTTCATCTGCATGGAGACGTGTTGTACCTGCTGTTGTACTTGTGATTTTCGTTCATACTACAGTACAGCAAGAATTTTTTACTACGTACGCAGCAGTAAGTTGTACGTACAGTAATTCATCTGCACCAAAATTTGGGCAATAGTGGATAGGTCATGGTGGCCCAATTACTTGGCCTGCACGTTCACCTGACTTGACACCGCTAGACTACTAACTGTGGGCTCACATGAAAACTTGATTTACGAGAACCCTGTCGAATCTGAGGAAGACCTACTGGCACGGGTTATGGCTGCGGCGGATATTGCAGGACCAGGGATTGGTGACCGTGTGTACGAGAATATGATACGTAGTTACCGTGTCTGTGTTGACGTCGGTGGTCTTCACATCGAGCCCAACCTGTAATTTGACCCAGACGACAAGCTGCAGAAGTCAAACAGAGCGCCGAAAATGCGGGAGCTGTGGTGGTTTTTTGCGGGTAGCGGGAAGATGGTACGTTTTCGGACAAAAGTTCCTATGGTAAACTTAACCGTCTTGGTCTCCACTGCAAGCCTTCAAAGTCTGTAACGGGAATTTAGGAACACTCTGTATATGTGCCCTCGACGTTGTCGTTGCGAGAGGTTGGTGTAACCGTTGCAGCTCAAGGGAAGCATTCATGTTTAAAATCCTTTAATACAATACTGATCATTGTTACGGTAACGTGTTTATATCAACTTACTAAGCTAATTTAAGCTGTATGTCACCAGCAGTAGAGCTAGTAATGTTCGCCTCTCAAAACTTGCCCGGCAGGTAAAGTATAATCGGAGCCTCGAAGTGGCCGATAAATTATGCGCCGGGTAACTGCGATTAATGCGGCCGATAGCGTTACGCGGGATTAGTCGATTGGAGATATCCTTTTACGCAGAGAGCAAGTTACGTGACTTACCACCCGTAGGTGGTAGAACCGGCCGTTAATGAAATCTATATATATATAAAAAGAGTTGTGTCTGTACATTGCTCAGAACTTGAAAAAAAAAAATGGCATTTCTGTATCAGTCATGTCCATAGTAACAAGGAAATGCACTTTTTACTTTTCCGTAATTTCTGCCTGCCTGTCTGTCTGTCTGTCTGTCTGTCTGTCTGTCTGTCTGTCTGTCTGTCTGTCTGTCTGTCTGTATGTATGTATGTATGTATGTATGTACACGCATCACTAGAAAACGTCTGAAAAGAATTTAATGAAAATTGGTATTAAAGTCGGGGGATGAACCACTACAATGTAGGCTATAAATCATTTAACTCACGCTGAGTGAAATGGTAGTTTAGGAGAAGGCCTAAAATTTAATTCTCAAATATTTATTTTATAAGTGGTCCTATCGATAAATACTACATAACGAAAGTTATATATAATTAAATTTCCGATCATTTATGTCATACATTGTTACCGTACCGGCTTCGATAATATAGATATTCATCAATTTGTATTTTTGTTGCCAAGTCCACATCAACGCCGAGCCACGAGAAAATGGGTTAGAATTTAATGAAAATCGGTATATGGAGTCGGGGAATAAGAAACTACAGGCTAAGTTGTAAACAATTTTTGTCACCGTGGATGAAATTGTAGTTTAGGGGAAGGCGCTTAAAATTTAATTTTTAAATACCCATGTTATTGGTCCTACCGAAAAGTACTACATAACGTAAGTTATAGAGAATACAATTTCCGATCATTTATGTTTTATTCAGTTTTACCGTACCGACTATGATAAGAGTGGTATTTCAGAGTCGGAGGAAAACTAAATGTGGAGGCCTACAATATTGAACGTGCATAACAATGATCAACAATAACATACATTGACCATTGTTTGTTGTGATGTTCTTTGTCTCTTATGCTGCTGCTCAACTCAAATAGATGGGATTAATGCTGCGTAACGAGTATAACAGTCTGACTGAATATTAGCGGAAAATAGCTAGGGAGTTAGAAAACTTTCTTTTCTAGCATGCCATTCCTCTGGTTCATATATTTTTTGATACTGCCGGTACGTTACAGACTGGTTCATCAGAGTATTCCAGCTATTCGATCCCTATGCTGACGCACTGTTTTGAATGAGCAGTGTGCACACTTAAGGCAAACGCTCACTTAGTAGTATTAGTATGACCTGGTCTAGGATTACAATTTAGAACTAATCCAAATTATAGCACCACAATTCACGAAATAACTCAAAATTCAACCCTGAAAAGAGCCGTTTCTTAAGGAAAGCTTCTTCCTCTTCACTTTTATTAAATTCTACATGCATTTTATTCCAAATTAGCAGTGAGGTGGGGTTTCTCCTCTGGCTTGGAGGAAAAATTTGTCTCCAAGTCAGATTTTTCCGCCGCCTGCGTAGTGAACTGAGATTTTCCGACTCAACGGGTACTCCCTATTAAACAGATTAGTAAGAGGGCATAGTTTTTGCCCTGGGAGTCTTCACTATTCGACACCCCCACCCGGCCGAAGATAAGACGAAGTGTGTTCACGGATCACGGCTCTCTGCGGCTTGGTCATTCCAGCTCTGGAATTTTGGGCTGTTAGCTCGGCAGAGAAAATGTGTGGTTTTTCATTTGATCGAGTATTTCATACAAAAGCATTGCTTTTAATCGCGCCATTCATACTGACGTCATTGTAATGACCTATGTTAATTTCAGTTCGGGAAACTACTAAGGCAGTCTTTCTGAGGATGTAAAAAGGTAGGCGGAGAGTGAGTGTCTGTCATTAAAATGAAAACTCCCCAACCTGATTGTGACTGATGGTAGGCAAGGTGGCCTACCCTTACAATGAAAATTCCCTAACCCAGTCTTCATATGAGAAAAAACGTTTGGTGACTTCCCCGTCGTGTTTCTAGGGTAACGTTGAGTGCTACGCAATTTAATACAATCTTGCTCACAACGTGTCCACTACCTAACCTAGAATACTGTATACAATGTAGAATTCCGTAGCGAAGCACGGGTACATCAGCTAGTATTTCAATAAATTCTTCCATTTTCTAATGCTAATACTACCTTCTAATGTTAGTACGCTTAGTAGTACTGGTAGTCAAAACTCTTTTACTAGGAAAATCACAGATACATTAATATCATGCAATAAAAGGTTTAATTTTGTTTTAAACTTGATACAAGTGTAAAAATTGGGGAAAATGGGTGGTAGTTTAAACTCAGACTTAAACTAGGTTAAAAGAAACTTAGTTTAAACTTATTTGGAGAAAATGGCCCGTAGAGTAATTGTTGGCTGCGAAAAAATACCAATATAATGAGTGCGCTGACTGACATATATTATTCAAGTAAAATTGTGCTTATTGCCTCAGGTTTAAAATCATAATACTTCAGCATGATGAGTTACTCCACATAAGACGATGGGGACGTGATAGCCGAGCGCCTCGTCAATGGCTCCCTCACCAAGGCGGCCATAATTCTAATAATTACTTCCTTCCTTCCGAAAAATTAAACTTATGGTTGGCAAGGCAAGTGATTTCTTTCTATGACCCATATTTGTGTTTTAGACCTATACCGAGATTGTAGTGGCTTAGGTGACCGGTTTACATCAATTATCAAGGGCTATTTTAAAAAGGAGTTCTTTCGCATACTTCATTTGCTATGTTACATGCTATTTTAAATATGTTGTTGTATACATGTCGACACGTCTGTCATAAATTATTAAGATGGAATCATGGTGAGGGTGGATGTAGTCAACTCTTTTTCTTGGCCTTTTCCCCCAATTTATTGGAGTTGACTAAGTTTTACGGCCGGGTGCCTTTCATGACTTTAACTCCTATGCGGAAGGATGTATTTACTATTGCATGTTTATATGATGGTTGGCTTTGTGGTGTGTATATGAAGAGATGTGTTTTAAGGCGAACATGAAACATCCAGTTCCCAATATGGGGAAATTAATAATACCCGGCCGAGAATCGAACGCGAGGCCCTCTGCACCGAAGGTCACTACATTGACCCATCCGCCAAGGAGCTGGCCTTTGGAATGCACTTAACCACTTGCCTTAAATATTAGGCTGGGAACCATATACATTTCACTTTGTATCTCGAACGATAACATTGTTACAGTAGTACACTTTTAATTCTAGTTTAGAGAAATAATTGTTTTAAAATCACGTCTGAAGTTTATGGTAGAAACGTGCTTCTGTATCTTAGCATATTTGAAGATGGAATTGTTACACTGTATTAAGTCGTCCTCGCATAACTATGTGCTGGCACAGTGAGGTCAGGGCTAGGAATAGGGCTGCCAAGCAAGGTTACGCCTCAAGCTACCTCACTCAACTTGTTTTCATTCTTCAGGCATTTTGGTTTTGAACATTTTACCTTTCAGCACTTGTTACTCTCCTGACAGATGTGGGTAGTCAAAGTGGTGTAATGTATTGCTGTAAAAATAGAAAGACAAAATATAGCAGCAATGGCAGCTGTAAACGAACGGTTGTAGGATAGCCGTTATGGAACCACATTCGTGAGAAGAGTTCATCTTTACGGACGAAATAGAAAATTGAGATCGGAGTGATTACATGGATATCCATCCTCCCTCTCTTTTTGCCGGGCTGAGTGGTTCGGACGGTTAAGGCACTGCTTTCTGAGCTCAAGCTGGCAGGTTCGATCCTGGCCCAGCCCCGTGTCGGTAGATTTACCGGCAGGTTAAAGAACTCCCGTGGGACAAAATTTCGGAATCTCGGCGTCTCCGAAAACCGCTCTAGAGTTAAAAATTATGCTTGATTAGACCGTGTGAAATTACGGTCTGAAAGTCTAAGTGTAGGTGGCTGTTAGTAACAAAAGCAATTTAAAAAGTAAGTGTACCTTTGTCTTAAGTGAGGGGCCGATGACCTTCGATGTTAGGCCCCTTTAAACAACAAACATCATCATCATCATCATCATCATCATCATCATCATCATCATCATCATCATCACCATCATGTCTTAAGTGAAACTTCTGAGAATTTTTATATTAAGAGAGGAATTCGTCCTTACACCCTTTCTTCTACTTATTAATTTGGAAAAGTCATGTGATATATTGTAGTACTAGAACACACGAGAATGACTGTTTTAATATGCATTGTAATAGAAACCAAGCACTAAGGCCCTACAGCTCTGACGGACCTTGGCCTACCAACCGACCGCTGCTCTGCCCGAAGGCCTGCAGATTACGAGGTGACGCGTAGTCAGCTCGACGAATCCTCTCGTCCGTTATTCTAGACCGGGGCTCTTATATACGGTGCTATCAGACGATTCCTCAGGTGTCGGTGGTGTTTTGTCGAAGTTGAAGTACTTTGAAGTTGCATTGAATGACGGGCAGTTGAGTACAGTGAACACATGTGATTTCGCTAAACATTTCTTAGCCTCCACGACCCTCGCAGCTTCATAAACAATTTTACTCTTTCCTTCTTCCATCGGTGCTGCTGATGCTATGGGGTCCTTTTTAGTGACAATTAGTTCATACTACGTTGGTTCGGAAAGAGGTTAACCCCGCTTTTGTGCTTACAGTGGATATAATTTTAGTCCGACACCGTGGCTGAATGGTCAGCGTTGAACGTTCAGAGGGTCCCAGGTTCGATTCCTGGCCGGGTCGGGGATTTTAACCGCGCCTGATTAATCCTTCTGGCTCGGGGATTGGACTACCGATCACCGCAGAAACACGCAATAGTGATTGGCGTCAGGAAGGGCACGCGGCCGTGAAACACGGTCAGATCCACATGTGCTACACAATTTGCATCCGCGACCCCACCGATTTGAGAAGATCCTTCGAAGGATGAAATATTGGGTTAGGAAGTGTCATACAAGGTAGGAAAACGTTCTTGGTCTCTCAAACCAGTTTACCCAGAGGTTTGGATTGGAAAGACGACAGGCAGAACTTAAGGGAAATTATTATGATTTAAAAAAAGAAAGAAAGAAAGAAAGAAAATAAAAAGCAGCACACACAAATTAACAAAGAGGTAATTATGCCCCTAAAATGAATGGAGGACAACCCATGGTGTGATGACTTTTTTTTAAAAATGATAGGGATTATTAAAACATGCAAATGTTTGACGACGATAGGGAAAACCTTGATGCCCATGGCGTTTGACTGGTGTGAAAATGAGAAATTTAGGAAAATCATCATTTTCAGGACTGCCGACGGTGGAATTCGATTCCGTCGCCTCTCGAATATGTGATACCTTACGGAAAGGGGATACTGCCCTTAAATTTTCCTCCAGGAGTTACTTGAATCAACTTTCTTGTATAATTAATATGCTAAAGTAATGTGTGTTTATTAGGTTGAAACGGCTTGCAGCTTACAACGTGTTACCGAACCAGTATCTTGAGTGATGAGTGGGTAATGATCCTGAACTTGTCATCGAAGTAGTGACGTTCCATTAACGCTCGCCATCTATGGCGCACCTGACATAATAAATCATTTAGATGATCGATTTCTCACTTTGGGCTGATATACTCATTGTGCATTACACCTTTGACATATGCCTCCATAAAGATGGATATATTATATCTTCTGAAATGTTGATTTTCGGTTGCCCAAACGGCTCAAGCTTGTTGTTCTTGTAGCACTCTTTGTTTCATATTTGACTTTGGTTGTTCGTTTTTGTGCGTGCGCTTGCTTTTGCTTCTGTAAAGAGTATAGAATATGGAATAGATTGCTATTGTCAGTACCAGAATTCAGTTTTTAGATCTCCACTCGGTTTAGTTTCCGTAGTCTGGCTGTTTTCTCCTCTAAACTATGTTTCTCTCACCTGAGGTTGTAACACTACGTAAGGGTATGGTGACCGCATGATGCAGTAGCAGTTCTCCATGTTTTCAGGCTCTCTCCGGTCTGGCTCTTGCGTTGGTCTGCCCATTGCGATAGTATACGTCCTCTGGATCTTCGGCTGTCAACCTTTCCCTCGATGATGAATGTTTCCATTGCCTCTAGTCTTCTGGCAATGTGCCCGAAGTAATAAAAAATCTGTTGGCTCACAAGGGTCGACAGTCTTGTCTTCACACCGACGACTTGTCCCAGGATCGACTCGTTGGTACGGTGTGCCGTCCACGGTATTCATAACAGCTTTCTTATAGCACCACAGTTCCAAGACATCGATACTGCGGCAGTCCGCCATCTTCACAGTCCAAGTTTTATTTTTGTTTTTCCTCCTAGTGGTTTAATGCCGGGACATCAGGATGAGGAAGGGCTAGAATTGGAACGGTAGCGGCCGTGGCCGCAAGTTGCCTGGTGTGAAAATGGCAAAAGCACGGAAAACCATCTTCAGGGCTGCCGACGGTGGGATTCGAACCCACTAACTCCCGAATGCAAGTTCATAGCTACGCGACTCTATCCGCACGACCAATTCGCTCGGTACAGTCCAAGTTTCTACAGCATATGTTGCGATGAGGAATATTAGAGTTTTCTATGTTTAGTTAATATTAATTTACACTGTAGCGTGCCTACCTCTTACCCAGAGGCCCCGGAATCGATTCCCGGCCTGGTTAGGGATTTTTACCTAGATCTGAGTGCTGGTTCCAGGTCCACTCAGCTTACGTGAATACAGTTTAACAGCTATTTGCGGTGAGATAGTGATCCTGGTCTATAAAGCCAAGAATAACGGCCGAGATGATTCGTTGTGCCGACCACACGACACATCATAATCTGCAGGCCTTTGGTCTGGGCAGCGGTCGCTTGGTAGGCCATGGCCCTTCAGGGCTATTTCCCCATGGGGTTTGGTTTCGGTTTAGGGCTGAATTGTCATAATTTTACTTTAAATACAAATATATATGGTATATTTTAATGTCTTATTCCCATATTCCACCTTCATACTTATAAATTCAGCTGTACTATCTATTTATGATCACTTTAATGCTGCCATTTATATGAATTCTGTTACCCTGTTTTCCGTGGTCCAGAGATGAAAAGAAGCGTGAGGGATAAATGCCTAGACAAAGCAAGAACCAAAGATCAAATTTTGAAAAAAGGGTATTTATCAATTCCCATTTTCTTTTCTTTTCCTTGAAAACTACAAAACAGCAGCAGTAACAGGTGTAAGATGTATGAGACAGGAGAAGTGCCATCCGATTTTTGGCAGAATGTTGTTATACCTATTCCCAAGAAAGCCGGTGCTGACAAGTGTGAAAAACATACCGCAGTATTGGTTTAGTATCTCACGCCTGCAAAATTTTAACACGTATTATTTACAGAAGAATGGAAAGACAAGTTGAAGCTGAGTTGGGAGAAGATCAATTTGGCTTCAGAAGAAATTTAGGAACACGTGAAGCAATCCTGACTTTACGTCTGATCTTAGAGGATCGAATTAAGGACAATCCCACGTGCATGGAATCGTAGATCTAGAAAAGGCATTCGATAATGTCGATTGGACCAAGCTATTTGAGATTCTGAAGGTGATTGGGATCAGATACAGAGAAAGAAGAATTATCTACAATCTGTATAAAAATCAGTCTGCAGTGATAAGAATCGAGGACTTTGAAAAGGAAGGAGCAAACCGGAAAGGGGTGAGACAAGGCTGAAGTTTGTCCCCCCTCCTCTTCAGTATTTACATAGAACAGGCAGTAAAGGAAATCAAAGAGGAACTCCCAAAGGAAATCACAATCCAAAGAGAGAAAATTAAAACCCTGAAATTTGCCGATGATATTGTTATTTTGTCTTGAGACTGCAGGTTGCTGGATGGTATGGACGGAGTCTTGGGTAAGGAGTACAAGATGAAAATAAACAAGTCCAAAACAAAAGTAATGGAGTGCAGTCGAACGAAGGCAGCTGATGCAGGTAATATTAGATTAGGAAATGGAGTCTTAAGGAAGTACATGAATATTGTTACTTGGGTAGTAAAATAACTAAGGATGGCAGGAGTAAGGAGGACATACAATGCAGACTAGCACAAGTAAGGAAGAGCTTTCTTAAGAAAAGAAATTTGCTCACTTCGAACATTGATATAGGAATTAGAAAGATTTTTCTGAAGACTTTCATTTGGAGCGTGGCATTGTATGTAATTGAAACATGGACGATAAATAGCTCAGAAAGAATAGAAGCTTTTGAAATGTGGTGTTACAGAAGAATGCTGAAGGTGAGATGGGTAGATCGAATCACGAATTAAGAGATAATGAATCGAATTAATGAGAGGAGATCGATTTGGCTAAATATGACGAGAAGAAATAGAATGATAGGACACATCTTAAGACACCCAGGATTGGTTCAGTTAGTTTTTGAGGGAGATGTAGACGGTAAGAACGGTAGGGATAGACCAAGGTGTGAATATGGCAAGCAGATTAGAGCAGATGTAGGATGCAGTAGTTACGTAGAAACGAAAAGGTTAGCACAATATAGGGTAGCATGGAGGGCTGCATCAAACCAGTCTATGGGCTTATGACTCAAACAACAAACATTATTATTATTATTATTATTATTATTATTATTATTATTATTATTATTATTATTATTATTATTATTATTATTACAAATAATGTCTACTCACGTTCTTTAGTTCAGAGAGAAACATTCTTGTACAAATTTGTCCTAGTTATGTGTTTTGATTGTTTGTGTTTAAGTATTTTGTGTGAGTAATAAGTGGCCATGAATTCCAGGGAATCGTAAGGCCAACTTAATTTCAGGATTGAAGTATTTCCAATCTCAATTTTATTTTCAAATTTTATCTGTTGGTTGTTTCATCTCCTTGTACACAGTATCTCTAATCTTGATGGCAGTAAATTATCTGAAGACGTCAAAATAATAACTATGACTAATAGAGGACTAGATAACCAAACCAATTAATGCGTGTGTGCTGGAAATCTGGAGCTATGCCAGTCGGCAGGGATTCAAAATAAAGTACATGGCATTGATTTATTGGTATGGCATAATTTCTCGATGTTATCAGTTGTTTCGTCACTTATTCAGAAACCTTTGGCAACACTCATCAGTGTATCGTTCACGTTACCAAGTTACTTTCTTAGTTAATATAGAAGCATGCGATCGGAGTGCATGCAGTTTTCCTATTTACTTACAGAATTTTGCGTTCATGCGGTTTTGTTCTGTTTTTGATCCGAGAAAATTTTACCATAGTTCCTGTATCTGATTTAACTGTATTTTATTGAAGGGGTATTTCTCCACAAACCAATTATTTTGTATATTGAGATAGATGGAAGAGGGTAATAGTGGATTTGACCATGAAAGGTAAGAGAAGTAGGCGGAGACCAAGACGACGATGGTTTGAATAAGTTTGAATAATAATAATAATAATAATAATAATAATAATAATAATAATAATAATAATAATAATACCAAATCTGAAGTACTTATTTGATTATTGTTTGCATGAAGGAAGTTTACCAAATGAATGGAGAGTTGCTGTAGTAGTAGGGTGATAGACATAAAGCTGAAAATTACAGGCCAGTCAGTTTGACATGCGTTGTATGTAAGCTTTGGGAAAGCATTCTTTCTGATTGTGTTGGACATGCTTGCAAAATTAATAACTGGTTTGATAAAAGGCAGTTTGAGTTTAGGAAAGGTTATTCCACTGAAGCCCACCTTGTAGGATTCCAGCAGGATATAGCACAGATCATGGATTCAGGAGGTCAATTGAACTGTATCGCGATTGACTGTCTAAGGCATTTGATAGGGTAGATCATGGGGGACTACTGGCAAAAATGAGTGCAATTGGACTTGACAAAAGAGTGACTGAATGGGTTGCTCTCTTTCTATAAAATAAAACTCAGAGAATTAGAGTAGGTGAAGCTTTATCTATCCCTGTTATATATATATATATATCAATTTATTTATTTATTTATTTATTTATTTATTTATTTATTCGTATCAGAAGCATTAATACTATAAATACATATATACTCTTACTGAATTATATACATTATATACCAAGTCACACTTATAAGAAAAAGTCTACACTACTTTGCCCAGAAAGCGACATCCAGTGCATTTTCTGTTGCCTGAAGTAGATCTTGTACTGTGCATGTTTTAGGGCACTTACGACACTGCAACAAATGAGACGTCGTCTGGATTGCACCACACTCACACAATGATGACTCGATGTCAAAACCCCATTTCTGCAGGTTGCTTTTACATCTTGTCACGCCTGCCCGTAATCTGTTCAGTGATCTCCAAGTACTCCATTTCTCCATGTGACCAGGTGGTAATTCTTCACTTGGTGTCAACCATTCTTCGGAGCGAGTGCAGTTTACGCGCCACATATCAATTCGGGATTGCTGAGGTGTCCCATTAAGAGCCTCTGTTGTTCTGAGGAAACTTTTCCTTAATTTGAGTCTTGGAGTAACTGGCCTGTATCCATACAGAGGGTGAGCTTCAGATGTTTCCGCCTTTTTCCTCTCGTTTTTTGCTGCAACCTCTCAACGGACATCAGGAGGGGCGATACCAGCAAGACTATACAATTTGTTCAACGGAGTAGGTTTTAGATAGCCGGTAATGATGCGACAGGTATCGTTTAGAGCAGCATCTACCTTCTTGGCATGACTTGACTTGTACCATACTGGGGATGCATATTCCGCTGCAGAGTAACGTAGAGCAATGGAAGAGGTTCTCACAGTATTGGGATGTGCCCCCCCCCCCAGATAGTACCAGTTATCTTCCTGATAATATTATTTCTGGCTGCCACTTTTTGCTTGGTGTTCGAGCAGTGTTTCTGGTAAGTGAGAGCGCGAGCAAGGGTAACTCCAAGATATTTTGGTGTGATGCAATGTTCTAAAGTGCTTCCTTCCCAAGTGATTTTGAGAGTTCTGTTTGCCATTTTATTTTTGAGGTGGAAGGCACAAGTCTGAGTTTTACTGGGGTTCGGTCTCAGATGATTCTCCTTGTAATAAGCAGACAGCACTGAAAGTGCATTAGATATTTTCTGCTCAATAGCGTCGAAGCAGGTGTCTTGAGTGGTAATGGCACAGTCATCTGCATAGATAAAGCTCTGTGTTCCTTCGGGTAGCGGCTGGTCATTGGTGTAGTAGATGCTGAACAATGGCGGAGAGAGCATACTTCCCTGAGGTAATCCATTCCTCTGTGATCTCCACCTGCTTCTTTTCCCCTGAAATTCAACAAAAAAATCTTCTATTTTCAAGGAGGTTCCTAATGAAGCATGCAAGCTGGTAGTCATTAGTAGCATTGTATAGTTTCATGAGGAGTCGTCTATGGTTGACGGTATCATATGCAGCTGTAAGGTCGACAAATACAGCTCCAGTGATCTGTTTCCTTTCGAAACCATCTTCGATATGCTGCGTTAGCTTCAACACTTGAGATGTACAGCTCTTCCCAGTTCTGAATCCAGCTTGCTGTGGTATGAAGATTGCCTCTAACTTCTCCGTTAGCCTATGGAGTATGAGTCTTTCAAGGATCTTGTACAGATGACAAAAGAGCGAGATAGGCCGATAACTCTTTGGATCATTTGGATCCTTACCTGGCTTACGAATAGCTATAACTCTGTCTTTCCTCCATAATTTCGGAATCTTGCATGATTGGATGCAGTTGTTCATCAGCTCTATTAGCCAGTGCTTTGTGGCTGGACCGAAGTTCTTAATTTGCTCAACTCTTATGTCGTCAAGGCCGGCAGCTTTATCATTCTTGGTTTTGCTCAATGCATAATCAAGCTCAGCCTGAGTGAAAGGTTGATATAGAATGCTGGTTTCTTGATCAGGTTTTCTCTCAAAAGTCTTCTTACTAGTCTTGATAGTTCTAGTAGTTTTTCCATTTTCGATGAGCTGGTGTGCAATCTCATCAGCTTTGACATTTGCATGTGTACTTGTTTGAGAACGGTCATTATTTAGGCGCCGAAGCAATCTCCAAGCCCCTTGGCTGCTTCTGCTCATATCACAGCCTGCCATCAGTTTCTCCCATTGGTATCTCTTTGCCTCAGAGATTGAAGAGAGAATACGCGTTGCAACGTTGGAGGTTTCCTCACTAAATGGGTTTTCGTTGTATGATTTGTAATATTCATCGAGTAATACTGCTGTCTCTGCAGTTACCCCTTGGAGATAGTTTGTCCACCGGGCGAGTTGGCCGTGCGCGTAGAGGCGCGCGGCTGTGAGCTTGCATCCGGGAGATAGTAGGTTCGAATTCCACTATCGGCAGCCCTGAAAATGGTTTTCCGTGGTTTCCCATTTTCACACCAGGCAAATGCTGGGGCTGTACCTTAATTAAGGCCACGGCCGCTTCCTTCCAACTCCTAGGCCTTTCCCATCCCATCGTCGCCATAAGACCTATCTGTGTCGGTGCGACGTAAAGCCCCTAGCAAAAAAAAAAATAGTTTGTCCTACAGCCTCTTGGAATACATGTCCGAGAGCATAGATTCACAACATCAACAAAACGTTCATATTCTTCAGATACAGCTGGGATAGTCCGAACTTTCTCATCCAACATTTCGGAAAACTTAGACCAATTAGCCTTTCTAAAGTTGTATCCTCGCCTGAAGCGAGTTTCTTGAGGTCTTATTACAGGAAGTAGCTGACACATTATTGGTCTATGTTGTGTTTTGGGGATCGGTGAGCACAAAGATTTATGACAATGTTGTGCTATACTCTCGCTTACGAAGAGGGGGTCTGGATTCAATCCTCGTTGCCATCTTCCACAATTGAAGGATGGAGGTAGTTTGCTGTCATGGATGAGAGAGAGGTGGTTACTTTCAGCCAAGGAAAGAACAGCTTCTCCGTTTTCATCTTCATGTATGTATCCCCACACATGGCTGTGACTATTGAAATCTCCTATTACCACAGATGTCTTCTCTGAATAGAAAATTTTAGATGGGGCAAAGGAGAATCTTTCTGAAGGAGGCTTATAGACGGAGGTGATTACACAATTGCTGAGTTCTAGGGAGATTATCTCAATGTTGTGGTTGATTGTACAGTGGACACTCTCAACTTGGATCTCTTGTTTGACAAAAACGGCACTACCATGTTTAGGGTGTGGTATTTCTGCAACTAACTTCAGGCCTGGTGTACATGGTCGATTCTGATGGTTATCTTTATGTGTTTCCTGAATGCATAAAACATAGCATTTCTGTTCTTGGCATAGTTCATATAGCAATTGTTGTTTCGGTGATGACAAGCCTTCGATATTCACTGATATTACAATCAGAGTAGGTTCTGAAAAGAACCGTTTATGTAGGTCCCATGATTGGATCTGTATATCTTTAGTTTAGTGCTTCTGGAATGCTGACGTTCAGTTCAGTAATGGATATTTAATTCCAACTACCTTAGCAGGGGCACCACGAGCAGGAATCAGCTTCACCCCCATATATATCAATGATGTGTGTAAAGAAGTTGAATCAGAGATAAGGCTTTTTGCAGATGATGTTATTGTGTACAGAGTAATAAATAAGTTACAAGATTGTGAGCAACCGCAAAATGACCTCGATAATGTGGAGATGGACAGTAGGCAATGCTATGATGATAAAAGGGGATAAAAGTCCGGTTGTGAGTTTCACAAATAGGAAAAGTCCTCTCAGTTTTAATTACTGCGTTGATGGGGTGAAAGTTCCCTTTGGGGATCATTGTAAATACCTATGTATTAATATAAGGAAAGATCTTCATTGGGGTAATCACATAAATGGAATTGTAAATAAAGGGTACAGATCTCCGCACATGGTTATGAGAGTATTTAGGGGTTGTAGTAAGGATGTAAAGGAGAGAGCATATTTGTCTCTGGTGAGCCCAACTAGAGTATGGTTCCAGTGTATGGGACCCTTACCAGGATTACTTATTCAGGAACTGGAAAAAATCCAAAGAAAAGCAGCTCGATTTGTTCTGGGCGATTTCCGACAAAAGAGTAGCGTTACAAAAATGTTGCAAAGTTTGGGCTGGGAAGACTTGGGAGAGACCGGGCGAGTTGGCCGTGCGCGTAGAGGCGCGCGGTTGTGAGCTTGCATCCGGGAGATAGTAGGTTCGAATCCCACTATCGGCAGCCCTGAATATGGTTTTCCGTGGTTTCCCATTTTCACACCAGGCAAATGCTGGGGCTGTACCTTAATTAAGGCCACGGCCGCTTCCTTCCAACTCCTAGGCCTTTCCCATCCCATCGTCGCCATAAGACCTATCTGTGTCGGTGCGACGTAAAGCCCCTAGCAAAAAAAAAAAGACTTGGGAGAAAGGAGACGATCTGCTCGACTAAGTGGTATGTTCCGAGCTGTCAGTGGAGAGATGGCGTGGGAGGACATCAGTAGACGAATAAGTTTGGATGGTGTCTTTAAAAGTAGGGAAGATCACAATATGAAGATAAAGTTGGAATTCAAGAGGACAAATTGGGGCAAATATTCGTTTATAGGAAGGGGAGTTAGGGATTGGAATAACTTACTAAGGGAGATGTTCAATAAATTTCCAATTTCTTTGCAATGTTATGTGTCCTTCCATTTGTTGCAAAGATTAGAGTTTTTGCCTTTCCAACTCTTCAACAACTCACGTACAGTTGATCATCGGAAAAGACGTTTTCCGAAGATCGAGTCGTACAACTTTAAGCGATTGTCCTTGTGTCTTGGTGGTGCTGATGGAAAATCCGCAAACGAAGGGGGAACAGCAGATGTCTAAATTGAAACCGTACTTACGAAGGGATGTTTAGAATCCGAGGAATGAATACTTATACTCCTGCGGCATGTCCAGTCATGATGGTGACTTCTGTATTTGCATCAGTTTTTCTGACTGAGAGTCGTGTTCGATTGCAGAGGGAAAGAGAATTCATATTCCTGAGAATGATAATCGGTGCCACAATCGTCCGCTCCAAGATGTTCGAGGGTACTCCAGGTGACTCTAAGTTGTTCAAAAGCTCTGTCGTGGCAACCTCATGTGTATTACATGTCGTGTCGATAGATTTGTAATTTTGAATAACATCGGGAAATTCTTCTAAAAGTTGCTTGTTGATGACGTTGGCAGCTTCAATTCTTGGAGCAAGAATTGCTCATTGACACAGCCATGCGTGATCGGTGAAATGCTGTGCCCACGTATATTAAAAATTCTAGATCTCTGCGTGCCGCAGATTTGGCGGGGTATCGCACACACACACACGGACAAACACTTCGAATATCACGGACTGAAAATGGCTGCTCGTGTCAGGGATCGAAAATCGTTCCTTTTGCCATGGACTTAAAATGGCTCCTTGACGTGTGTTACCTATCTTTCGTAAGTTGCCTAGCGACAGTGAATCTATACATTTAATACTGGTGACAGCACGTTGGATTGTCATAACCCAATACACGTTTTCCGCCGGTTTTTCGTTCATAGTTCACCAACGAACGCGAAAATAAAATAAAAATCCGCTTCGAGGTGCATTTGGACCCGCTTCTATCCACCTGTGTTAAACATTTCAGATCTCTGCCAGCCGTAGATTCGGCTGGACATCGCGCGACGCGAACAGACATACAAATACTTCCTTTTATTATTTACATTATGTACATACATTATTCACATTTTTACCAACTATTTTAATAATACTATACACTAGCGGAAATGAAAAGTGTTACACCATGAAGTACCACTCTGATGTTTGATGTTTGTCAAACTCTGTGGAGATATTCATCACATAACAGGTATTAAATGATTAAACTTTCAGTCCATTGGGAACTGTCCATCATCATCATCATCATCATCATCATCATCGTCGTCATTATCATCATCGGCATGATGTATGGCCCTCACAGGCACGAATACACTCTATTCGGTGTGGCATGGAAGCAAACAGCCTCCGAATGTCATCTTGAGGGATTTCTTGTCATGCCTGAAACACATGCTGTGTCAGGTCATGAAGATTACTGGCTGGAAACTGGTATGACTGTATACGTCTTCGCATCACATCCCAGACATGCTCTATGAGTGACGGGCAGGCCAAGTCAAGGATCCGTACATTCCAGAAGGCGTTTCTGTTGTGAACTGCAGTGTGGGGTCTTGTATTATCCTGCTGAAATATCCCATTTAGTACCCTCGTCATAGAGGGTATGTCATCAGTTTTCCATTCTTGCCACATACTGGCGAGCATTTACTGTAGTCTCCCTTCAACAAGTACCAAATCCGCCCTGTTGTCATATACAATTGCTCCCCACACCATAATTCCAGGAGTTGGAAAGGTATGCGCCTCGATAATCGCTGCTTCCTGTAACCTTTCACCAGGTCGTTTGTGGAAATGTTCACGTCGATCTGACGATCACAGACATAAGCGAGACTCATCGCTGAACACCACAGAATGCCACTCATTATCCCAGTTGACTCTGGCTTTACACCATGCAAGTCTGTATTGTCTGTGATTTGGTATCAGCAGTAAACAGCGCATGGCAACTCGAGATCTCAACCCGGCTTCCAGTAATCTGTTCCCGAAGGTTTGTGGTGACACACTGCCTGTGAACTCTGCCCGGACTTCAGCTGTTGTCATCTGTCTGTTCGACAGAACGAGCCAACGAATCCTACGATCTTCTCGTGCTGTAGTCCTTCTGGAAAGACCCGTGCCTGCTCTTCGTGCCACACTGTTGTCCTGAGTCCATCTTGTCACTACTCGTTCTGCAGGCATTGCACTACAGATAACTGTACGCTCAGTCTGTCGGTATGGTGCTCCCATATCCCTCATGCCAATGATTCGACCTCTCACAAAGACCGAAAGATGGCGATAAGCTGTCCGTGCACGTCCTCTAGGCATGCTGTGTTGCGATCTCTACCTGAAAAGAGACAGTAACGTTAGAAACACCCAACAGCCACTAGAGACGAGAATTATAGGCACTAAAACAGTTCAAATAGGCAGGCATTTAGGCTCTTAAATTAGCCAAAATAGGCTTGTAAATAGGCACTATAGTGTAAAATAGGCAACAAAATAGGCATGAAAAAATACTTATAATTTAATAACACACTCAGTTACTATAAAAGGAATTTACAACAAGCAACTTTAAAATGTTTTCCAGTAACAATTTTTTTCTTTTGTCGGGCAGAATGTTTTGTACTGAGAGAAAGATATTTCAACATCACAGGAAGTGATGGACAAAACTTCAATGAAGCTACTTCATCTAGTTTTAGTTCAGCTGCTTCATCTACCTCACCTCGTAGCACCCTGGCTACTTTTACCGTCGCTCTTCGTCATGGATTCTGCTACAGGACTCTTATAGAACTTTTTGCTGACAGCGGCTACCTTCCCAGAGGTTCGGTCAAAACTCCTCCTGACTTCTTCCACAACCAAAAATGACTCCACAAGGGAAAATCCACTTTTCTCCAACTCGGTGATTGCTCCAGGCAGCTTGTTGAAGTTTGAAGACGCTCCAGTTTATGCAGGGGGATATTAGCTCCCAGCAGGGTCTCTCAGGGTGCATGCGCACAGTGCAAAAGACGACTTCGCTTGGTTGCCCAGAATGCAGACCCCCACTCCTCGATTTGGAACAATAGCGCTGTCTCTTTCCCCACGCCTGTCTCGCTCGCTCCCCCTGTCTCCCTCTTCCTCACTTGCTTCGTAGCGCTCCAAATCCGAGCATAGTTGAGCCGAGCTTAGCCGAGTAGCCCAGAGACGAAGCGTTGGTCTGAGCCGTGCCGCGTGGAACCGTTGCATAGTGCACGGAGCTCTTGCGCCTCGATTTGCACGCGTGAAATTTTGGGCGTTTGAGAGGCCCTGGCTCCCACCATTGCAGTGCACAGGTCTAGGCCTATACAAAATTGTTGTTGGTCGCTGTTCACAGTGGACTGGTAGAAAAGCTGCGATGACAACGCTTTCTTTACTCGTGCCAAATGCTCTATATGGTATCTTTTCACATTTGATCTGAAAAAGAATAGAATTGACTTAAATTACAATGTTCCTATATCTTAAATTTCTACAGCTGGGCTGATTTGCAGTAATGTTTAGTATAAACATGCATTTGTTTCATAAAGAAAAAGAAAAAACTATCAGAGGTGACGTTTCTAGAAGTACAAAACTTTTAAAGTAGTAACAAGAGAATTCGTAATTTACATGGAAATATGTCCTCAGAAATATTCAGTTATAATCTGACAGTTTCCTGTCGAGTTCACCGGGTGAAAAAATAATAAAAATGACGTGAAACGATACCTGAGTAGCGTAGAGGAGAGATGCTTCCTGTATCCTTCCCAGAGACTCACCAAGCTGCCCCTACCAGTATTCTTACGGTACTTATATAGAAGAATTAAAACAGAGGCACTATAAATCTCAGATTTGTGAACATTTTATATGTTGCTATTCGCCGGCTTTGGTCAACCGGGTCACCTCTAATGAAGACTATTTTATGTTGCCTGCAATAGATCCTGCATCATGTGTGCCCACAAGATTGCCACCCTCGCTGAAAATTAGAAAACCGCGTGTTTTGAAATTGTCGTGGCATGCGCCCATAGCCTTACTTTTTTTCATCACAATTTAGCGAGACTCTAGATGGGATGCTAGAGCTTAAGCACCCCAGACTCTCTTTGCTTGCCCCCCCCCCCCCCCCCCCAGCACACCGGTTACTAACCGGACCTCACCAATCCAGACCAACGGTCTTTTCACTGGCCTGGTCTTGTAAGATAGTCTTTGCAGCCTTGTAAAACACGCTGTCACATCGTCCAAACCGTGCCATCTTTTATGTCTAGCCTCTGTGACATCGTCCTAGCTGCACCACATTCGATCTTCAACCATGTTTCGCGAAGGCTTAGTGGACGCGTAATAGACTTCACTAGAGGCTACACATATCGCTGGTGAAAGTTACTCACAATTTTTTTTAAATTGCATTTCAGTTGTTTGCTTTTCTGGTGTAGTAGTTAGCATGATTAGCCACAACCCATGGAGGCCTGGGTTCGATTCCCGGCTCTGCCACGAAATTTGAAAAGTGGCACGAGGGCTGGGACGGGGTCCACTCAGCCTTGGGAGGTTAACTGAGTAGAGGTGGGTTCGATTCCCACCTCAGCCATCCTTGAGTTGTTTTCTGTGGTTACCCACTTCTCCTCCAGGAAAATGCCGGGAAGGTACCTAACTTAAGGGCGCGGCCACTTCCTTCCCTCTTCTTTGCCTGTCCCTTCCAATCTTCCCATGCTTTCACAAAGCTCCTCTTCAGCATAGAATGTGAGGCCGCCTGGGCGAGGTACTAGTTCTCCTCCACTGCTCTTGAGACGGTAGAGTTTGAATCCTTCGCTGAGTTCGGAGGAAAAACCTATCCTGGAGGGTAAACAGATTAAGAAAGAAAGAAAGAAAGAAAGAAAGAAAGAAAGAAATATTTCAGTTTAAAATCTCTGTTTTCACAGGAAATGAATCAGACTTCAGAATACCGATTCTTAATTTTCATCCACTCTGTGAGAAGAGACCACCTGAATTCTAACTCCTCGTTCAGTAATTAAATTATCATTTACATTTTAGCAATGCAAATTATTGAAAGTTCACGACTAATACAGCATTACAACAAAACAACTTTCCACAATACGTAAATTAATAGGCCTATAAATGCTACAATGAAATGCGATCGTAGTTCAGTCACATAAAAGGAACAAACGGACGTACCTCCTTACAGCAATCTTGGAAGAAGACTACCCTTCCATCCGTAGTGAAATTGGTATCCCCTGTGATCCACCGTTTCAGCCAGTAGGACGACGATTTTTCTTTGCAGTTACAATTTTTTTACGTCACGCCGACACAGATAGGGTGACGTTGGGATCGGAAACAACAGAAAACCATCTTCGGGACTGCCGACAGTGGGGCTCGAACCCACTATCTCCTGGATTGCCCCTAAGCGCACAGCCAACTCGCCCAGTGATTTTTCTTTGGGCATTGCCACAGACACACTTCTTCTTCACAGTAAATCACAATATGTTCCGAAGATAAAGCGTACGCGTACAACAGTTCATATCGAGAAGGAGGTATAAGGAATATGGGTTGTGCAACGTAGTTCGACGTTGATTGGTTCTCGCATATGTCTTATAAGGTTGGAGGGGTTTAAGGCTTCGAGGTCAAATTGTTCCTTGTTTCTCCTGACGGAAATTTCCTAGGAACTATTTCTGGTGACTTCCGAGAAATCCCATTTTTGTTCGTGGGGTAAACAGATCTTGAAAAATGAGAAGATAATACTGTCGAGCACATCAGTTACAATATAATGCACTGAAAGAAAATCGGCTTCTTTAAAATAGATTCAGAAGGCATCAAATAAGCAATTATACTCCAAATAGGCGCAAGCCCCTGAAAGAGGCATTTATAGGCACAATAAAACCAACAAAATCTACTTTAAAGGACCTTGAAACGGATTTATATCTCGAAAGCCTACGTTTATGAACACAGGAATAAAATAGACAAGTAGGCAAATTCCCGTCTCTAGCCATCACGTACATACACCAGCTGCTATTTTTAGGAATGACGTTTTCCTGTACCAACAATTAGGTCGTATGAGGATGACATTTTAATCAACATATCTCACAGGTATGGGAAAACTGGGGTATCAGTTTCGTCACATTCGGTCAAGGTGTTCATGGTGTAACACTTTCATTTTTTTTCTGGTGTATTCTGACAATACCCTTAAATAATCACCAACAGTTCAATTACTAAAACGGAAAACCGGCCAGTGCATAAATTATATTATTACAACTTTTTTACCTGTTACTGTTCATAATAATAATTACCGTATACAGTACATTCTGCATTACAGTTGTTATTAATAACATATCCGGACAGAATACTCTTAAATAGTCGTCAATTAGGTCTTAAATTACGTAGTCTATACGCTACATATAATGCACAAGTAGAAGAGGAAGAAAAGGAAGATAATAATAATAATGAGAGGAAGAAGAAGAAGAAGAAGAAGAAGAAGAAGAAGAAACTCGGTGTCATTCACAGTCTGGAAGCGCCTTACTATCGTGGATCATGCGCGAATGATAAATCTGTGCGTCCTTTCGTATGACTCAGTCATTGAAGTTAATTTATGGAACGAAATTCATGATGTTAATTGTCGCAGTTTAATTTATTGGACACTGTATAGCCACCAACATGTATGGGACTTAACACTGGCATGTTTGGTTTAAGGCTTCTTATCTGATACGGGGTCGGGAATGAGGTGAGTTATATGGCATGCATATACGGCCGAATGCCCTACCTGACGCCAACCTCTGTTGAGGAGCTAATGAAGGTGAAATGAATGAAGGTGAATGAAATTGGGTTAGGTGTTGGAAGGAATGAGCTGTGTCCTATGAATAGGAACTGTCTCCCGATGCAGAGCTTGATTCCGTAGCGCATTAACATGCGCGGTTACTCCGTTCGGTTGGTTAAAGCTTTATTCGCTGTGTTCATTTTAATGGTTTTATCTGTATTAGAATTTTGTTTATTTTAGATTTGTTTTCGTCTTTCATTGTTTTAGCCTTGTTAAATTCATAATGACTTACCATTGACGTATGCTTACATTTTTCCTGATCTCGATAAATGGACATGAATATTTATGCCGACACGTTCTTGTATTTAAACTGCACCATTGTGCTCGTCGTTCTCATTAACAACACTTCATCCTACAACACACTTAAAATCCCATAGCGAAAATGAACTTGAAATTGCATCGTATTATTTCTGTTACCTTCTCGCGCTTCACTAAACGCCGGCTCCGAATCAGCGTCAGGTTACTTCAAGTCGCGAGGCGTCGTGCGAACCGACTCCGGTGTTCGGAGTCGATGGAGTCGACACTCTCGATTTCAGGCTTCAGTCGCGCACATCCGTATCATTTTCTGTTGATAGTATAATCATATGATTCAAGCGCTCTTGAATTTGAGATGCGCACACAAATAATTACGGATTTTTTCCAGAATGGAAGGGGATGTTCAACTGAACAGTTTATTGCTAGTGTACTCAAATCTATAATTGCTGTTGTATTAAGATGTATCGTGAGTGCAACGCTGATATATCGATAAGTGTCAGTTTTCCCCCACCTCTAAACATTTGACTTAACTGTGTCAAAGAAGAAAAGCTCCTCTAAATAAAGCTCATTTGCTAGCTGTAGATTGCATTAGGATCCAATTTTGGAAAATATGGTGAAAAGGAGAACCTGTCCGGTAATGTTTGGTAGACAACAAGGCGTAGCTCCGTGGTTTATTTAGCCAGTATCTCTGGAAAACACTTTTTTCAAGGTGTCTGTATCTTGACTTTGGCTAGATTCATCTTTGTCATTTTCTGTATCTGAGTCATCAGGAAACCGAGAGGTCTTCTCATAGACATCGGGTTATTATTTTCTATTTGTACAATTTGTCAACTCTCCAGATTTCTCTCTCTTAAATGTCTGTCACTTCACACAGAAAAATGACAATTAAAGATCGAAGATCAAAGGGCCAGTAAAACAAACACACACTTTGAAAACATGACATTAGAGAATAATAATGCAACAGATATTGTTTTCAATTAAATTTCCCTTTCTCGTGAAATTTACAATTGTCTACGGCAGCAACTATCCCCCTCCCCCGTCCCCGTCCTATTTGCATTTAATTTCCCTGTGGAATGTATTTAAAGATTGCCATCCTGAACCTGGACCAGTACGGGTACGAGTGCATTACACGAATCTCAGTAAGCTTATCGACTGCTGGTGGAAGTATTGAAAGTTGTCTTGAGAAGAATCATGGAATTGTTGCGAGCATTTTAAACACATAGTACATAGAAATATACCATGATAATATTTTCATTTAGAGATGCAGACTCATTATTCGTCTCATTGGCGAATGGTCATTGTTGAGGCCTTCGGTTCAGAGGGTCCTGGGTTCGATTCCCGGCCGGGTTGGGGATTTTAATCGCGTCTGATTAATTCGTCTGCCTGGGGGACTGGATTTTCGTGTTTGTTCCAACAGTTTCCTCTTCATATTCAGACAATACTCTATACTATCAACCATCACAAAAGCAATAGCGATCACATTCCTCGATATTTTGTTTTATATTTTAAATTTCTTTTCCACTTATTTGTTCAGAGAGGATGATTACCTCGTTGTACTTCCTCTTAAAACAAAAATCACCACCACCACCTCGATATAAGGTTGGCGCCAGGAAGGGCATCCGGTCGTAAAACAGGTCAAAATCCACTTGTGCGACACAGTTTACACCCGCGACCCCACAGATGTGGGGAAAGCGGTAGAAGAAGAAGAAGAATCTGTAATCTCCATCACCCCACCTTCCTCTCTCTCTCTCTCTCTCTCTCTCTCTCTCTCTCTCACTCTCTCTCGTGTTTTAACTGGTATTACTGTAGTATGTGTACAGCTGTATATCTGTAATTAGTGTTAGGATAGGAATGGATTCTGCCTGCACGGAATGACTCAGCGCTGTACGACACGTGTACCAGTCACAAGTACATACACGATTACTAGTCTAGTAACCGTGAGTACATATACGTATTCCCAGAACCGATTGCACGGTTGCGTATGGTCCGTTAACAGCCTCAGTGACAGCCTGCATATCGAGGCCTTTCAAATTTTGCTACCAGGTCGTATTAAATCAACAATCCCTAGCATTGAGCATCCCTGGAGCATTGATTAGACAGAATACTCTTTCAGTCGTTGATCTGCTGCTTTACATCGCAAAATAAAGCAAATTTTATCTAATTGAATAGAAGCTACGCGTTCTTGTGTCGACTCGTTATCAGCGAGAAAGTAGAAGAAAATATATATTTCAGTCGGTCGGGTACAATTTATTATATCAAAGACAAGTTAAAACATAAAAACAGACATTATTAATCAAATAATTATATTTTTCGTTCAGTTAAGTGGACATCCTCAGGTTTCTCAAAACACACGGAATGAAATCATATTGAAGGCACTGTATGTACAACTTCTATTTACTATCAAATATATATGTTATATATCCGAGGCTTTTCATGTTAATTTGATGTAGTCTGAGAAATCTGAGGACGTCCTCGTAATTTGATAAAATATGTGATTAGTTTAATAACGTGTGTGTTTCAGAATTTTGCTTTTAATGTCTTCACTTTTCTTTTAAATTATTAGTTGTGGTTCGGCCGTCTGAAAGGAATGCTCTCACTGATCAATTTTAAGAGGATATTTCAATATTACTTTTACTTTTGAATAGGCCCTAATCTGTTGTATAGTTTATTAACAATTAAGGTTACGGTTAACAAATCATTTCCAGAGAATAACAGTAAGAACATATCTTTGTTAATGATAAGCGTTCAGTTCTGCAAAATAATAGTTGTATGATATCTTGTGTTGCTGAAAGGAAACTTCTCTACCGAATCTCACTGACAGTAAAGCAGTTAATTATGATCGATTTCCATTAGCGTTCAAATCTGCAAGTAGTTTTATAATTCTTTCATTGTCACCTGAAAACACCTGATGTGGTACATTGTAAGTAAAAAGTTGATATGTATTTAGGCGTCATAATTCCACCTGAGCCTGCTGACCTCTTTAGTGCAATAATCAACCGACAACTACGCGATCTTGATACGTTTGTTTTTACAGGTGGACTAAATAAATTATAGCAGAGTAAATAATTAATATCCACTCAGAGTTTGAGCTTGCTTTCGGGAGATAGTGAGTTCGAACCCCACTGCCGGCAGCCCTGAAGGTGGTTTTTCGTGGATGCGAGTTAGCTGTGCGGTTAGGGGCGCGCACCTGTGAGTAGCTTGAATTCGAGAGATAGTGGGTTCGAACACCACTGTCAGCAGCTTTGAAGATGGTTTTCTGTGGTTTTCCATTTTCACATCTGGCAATGGCTGTATCTTAATTAAGACCACGGCCGCTTCCCTCCCAAAAATAGCCCTTTCCTATTCCATCGTCCCCAGAAGACCTGTCTGTGTCGGTGAGACGTAAAGAAAGTTGTAAGAAATGAACACATCTACTACGGTACCGTTTTACAGTTTTACTGTATCGTTGCCAAAGCTGAGTGAATCTGTTAGAAGTGTAATCCACAGAACAGATCATGAGTCCATTAAGAGAAACAAACAGCCGAAGCATTGTAATCATGAGGCGGACATTGTTGAGATGTCATATTTTTTTCCCCTTTGAGTTAGAACGTTGCTCAGTAGTATAGAAATTTATTCTGCCATATAACGAAGGATAAGAACTCGTTTTTATTTTGCATTCTTTTGCAATTTTTGCCAATTTGGGATGATCAGTAATTATTTCATCTTTCAAGAAGGTTTGAAGAATTTTTAGATGATTTTAACTTTTTTTTTAATTTAAGCACGTATTATTTATTGACAGTGATAAGAATCCACAAGCGACAATATACAAATCATATATATGTTTTTTCCTTAAATATGGTTAAATTTCTTAAGCGTCTTTCATGGCCGAGCAAACTGACCAACCGGTGACTAAGAAAGGGTAAGGGAAGTATTTATAACTGTGAGTCTTGTGTATCCCAGATATGTGCAGAAACACAACACAGAACTCCGATGATTAGGAGAAAGTATTTCCTAACATGTCTCAAGATCAAGGAATGCACTAGCCTTGGCACCCACCCCTACAGCCATATAGGCCTATTCACTCCCGCGTGCCACACGCGGCAAGAACGTATGGAAAGGTGAAGGAATTGGAAATAACGGTTAACTTTCCGCTTCAGTACAGAAGTATCTTAAGTGTGTTCTATAGTTCTGTCCGAGAAAAATGCCAAAAGTGAAACTACCAAAAAGTGTATTTTTAACTCATCTGGTGAATGAATTTAGAAAAGAGGTGCTTACGACAGATGGCTGTGTTTTGTTTTGTAAATGTGCACTGTTAAAGGGAGTACGGAAAATAAGTTGATTGTACAGCAGCATATTAATTGAGAAAAACATCCGAAATCTGTAACGAGTGCGAAAAACAAGTGTTCTCAGTTTCTACGGGGGCAGAGTGCTAGCACTACATCCAGCAAATCATTACCATATTACATACACTTCCAAGTAAATTAGGAGATAATTATTTTTGTATAAACAAGAGCTTTGCGTTGAATAGAACGGGGATATAATACTCGTAAAACCGTTGTTACACAGTCACCAGAATTCGGTTTGGTGAGATATTTGTCATTTTTTACTTATTTTTTAGCATTTTTACATACATTTAAAGGCATTTTATTGATGATTTTCAGCCTCTGTTGGTCAGCAACATCCGCCCTCTAGTAATCAGATTACTTGTACGTATTAATCGCAAAGAGCAAACCAGAAGTCTGACATGAGAAGTGGTGGTGATGGTGGTGGTAGTCGTGGTTAAACAAATTTAAATAAATTGTTCTCACTTCGCCAATATTTTACCAACATTAATTTAATGGGGGATAAATAAAGTCAGTGATGAAGGAAGCTGAAATACCTGAAACTAACACCAGCTTTTAAATAGCACAATGTCTCCTTAACTGTTCTTGCAAACCCTTTGTATAGTTGCTTTTAAAAAAATGAAAAAGCGCTTGGTATTGTATCTTCCCAGCATTCAGTATTTTATCAGACACAAGTTTAATTACCAACATACAATTCGCCTCCCATGTGCATGTAAACGTTGTGAATACCCCCCAACAACCATTATATCTCTAGGTTTACTTGTTTCTGAGACAAGTGCACTTACCGGGAACTTGTACGATACCATGCGCTCATTGTTTTGACCGGGCGAGTTGGCCGTGCGGTTAGAGGCGCGCGGCTGTGAGCTTGCATCCGGGAGATAGTGGGTTCGAATCCCACTGTCGGCAGCCCTGAAGATGGTTTTCCGTGGTTTTCCATTTTCACACCAGGCAAATGCTGGGGCTGTACCTTAATTAAGGCCACGGCCGCTTCCTTCCAACTCCTTGGCCTTTCCTATCCCATCGTCGCCATAAGACTTATCTGTGTCGGTGCGACGTAAAGCCACTAGCAAAAAAACATATAAAGATTTTGAGAGCATGTGTTCGTAAGACCTATTCCTGAATTAGTTGATTCCAAATACGAAATTTCGTGTATCGCGTCGTATATACAAAAATAAGAGCGTGGAAAGGAACACGTAACAGGATAAATACACTATCAGGTCAGTGTGGGAATAAGAGACAAGGACGATCATTAACGCAAGGCAAGAACAATCTCTACAACTTCATACACTGCCATTTTAAAATAGGTTGGCCTTCTCCTTGTGATTTCCAATTTTTCTAGGTCCATTTCTTTCCAGTCCCCGGCAAGCATAGTATTTCGCTTCTCCACTTCATCTAGAGGACTGGCATCAGCACTCTCTGATAGGCTATCGTGGTAGATTCTTAGCTTTGATGTAGGGATTGTTGGATAAGAAGAAAGCCATATAAGGACAGGAAACGGGAAGAGGCATAAGATAAAGAATATATATGGTAAAAGAACACACAGGACAAATACAGAAGGAGAAAAGAATTCCCAAAGGATCAATATAAATAACGGAATAGAACACACAGGTGACAAATCAAGTCATATATAGAAATACTAGCTGATGTACCCCTGCTACGCTACGGACTTCTACATTTTATACAGAATTGAAGACCTCGGTGCAAGAAGGGGGTAACTCACATTTTAACCAATTTTTCAGTCTACTTTAATGGAACGGTCAGTCGAAAAGCGTTGCATACACACACTATAAGACATTGTTATTAGAAATACAGACTTATAATTATTATTACAGCAAATTAGTATTGAAAATCTTTTGGAAATTATTATATTTCTTGACTGGAATATTGTTATTGATATGTAAATATAAATTATATAAGAAGGCAGTATTAAAACATATTCTCGATCACTTTCACATGTCACTCAAACATACTGCGATGCAAGTTTCATTTTATCCTTGAGTTTGGCATCCTTGCCATGCCATCCCCCTGTTCGCAGCATTGAGCCATAGGCTATGTCAGTAATGTCTAATCCCATGGCTGTAATATTGCTGGTGAATGGGGTTAGGGTGAGAATCTAGACAATCTTTGGCCAGAGTGTGGCCGGGCGCGTGAGGGCTGTGTTGGGTAGTGAAGTGTAGAATAATGGCGCTAGGCACTTGGAAGAATGGGAAGCCTACTGTTATGTGCAGACTCGGCAGTGTTACTTGCTTTCCAGGCACTTGGATTTCTCTTCCTTTTCTTACTCTTCTGCTTCGCACACTTTCCTGAATCCCTATCCGTTTCTAACGGAACATATTCACTTACAGAATTCTCGAAATCAGTAAATTCGTCACTACCTCGCGCCATCCTTGTATCATCTGTTGTAAAAAGGCGCATTCATCATATCAACAGATATGCGCTGCCTTCTTGCGGAAGTTCATAAAACTATATTCGGTGTAAAACAGGAATATCTCGAGTATTTATCCCTGTCTACCACCGACGTGGTATAGATATACGATTCTAAAGCTTGTAGAGGCTGGTATAAATGAGTTATCTCCTTTTTCTACCGAAAGAAGCGTGATGTTTTTCCTTTACACAGCATTAGAAAGTGGTTTACGAATAAAAGTGGAGTTACCCCTTCTTGCACAGGTCTTCAATTCTAGGTTAGGTAGTGCACATGTCGTGAGTAAGATTGTATTAAATTGCATAGCTCTTAACGTTACCCCAGAAACGCGACAGGGAAGTCACCAAACATATTTTCTCATGTGGATACTGGGTTAGGGAATTTTCATTGTAATGGTAGGCCCTCTTGCCTACCATCAGTCAAAATCAAGTCACAATCCACCTGCCTTGTTGCATCCTCAGAAAGACTGCCTTAGTGGTTTTCCCAACTGAAATCAACATAGGTCATTATATTGACGTCAGTAGGAATGTCGCGATTAAAAGCAATGTTATCATGTGAAGTACTCGATCAAATGAAAAACCATACATTTTCTCGTTTTTAACGAACAGTTCAAAATTCCAGAATTGGAACGACCAGGCCGCAGACAGCCGTGAACACTCTTCTGCCATGATTCCGTTTAGTGTGCACACTGCTCATTCCAATCAGCGCCTCAGAGTAGTGATCGAATAGCTGGAATACTATGATGAACCAGTCTGTTACGTACCAGCATTATCTGAAAATGTATGAACCAGAGGAATGGCATGATAAAGACGAAGTTATCTAACTCCCCAGCTACTTCCCGGCAATATTCAGGCAGGCTGTTATACTCCGTACACAGCAGTAATTCCATCTATCGGAGATGAGTGGCAGCATAAAATACAAAGAATATAACAAACAGTTGTCAATGTAATGTTATTGTTGATCAGTTTTTTGTGAGCTTTCGGTATTATAGGCCTTCGCATTTAGTTTTCTTCCGATTCTGAAGTACCACTCTTATCAAGATAAAACTGAATAAAATATAAATGATCGGAAATGGAATTCTCTGTAACTCTTGTTATGTAGTACTTTTCGATATGACCAATAACATAGGTATATAAAAATTAAATTTTAGATGCCATCATAGCCGGTACGGTAAAAAAAAATATGTATAAACCGAGCTCGATAGCTGCAGTCGCTTAAGTGCGGCCAGTATCCAGTATTTGGGAGATAGTAGGTTCGAACCCTACTGTCGGCAGCCCTGAAGATGGTTTCCCGTAATTTCCCATTTTCACACCAGACAAATGCTGGGGCTGTACCTTAATTAAGGCCACGGCTGTTTCCTTCCCACTCGTAGCCCTTCCCTGTCCTATCGTCGCCATAAGACCTATCTGTGTCGGTGCGACGTAAAGTAACTAGCAAAAAAAAAAAGAGACATAAATGACTGGAAATTTAATTCTATATAAATTTAGTTATGTAGTATTTATCGATAGGACCACTAATAGCAAAATATTAGAGAATTAAATTCTAGGCCTTCCCCTAAACTACCATTTCATTCAGCGTGAATAAAATTATTTATAGAATAGATTGTAGTGGATCATTCCCCGACTTTACATACCGATTTTCATTAAATTCCCTTCAGCCATTTTCTCGTAATTCGCATACATACATACATACATACATACATACATACATACATACATACATACAGAAATGACGGAATGTTAAAAAAAAAAAGTGCATTTCCTTGTTACTGTAGACACGTCCGATACAGAAATACCATTCTTCTTAAATTCTGAGCAATGTACAGACAAAACTCTTATTTTGTATATATAGATGTGAACATTGGATAGCAAAATTATGTGTACGTATAGAGGTTGTGTTTTGGTGTATATATTGTATCCTTCAGATTTCTCATTATAATAGACTAGAATACAGTAGACATAGACTAAAAATGCATACACTTACCGTAACAGTAAATGTACTTTTTGGCGAGCGTGAGACCAGAGGCAGGGCGTGTGCGGTTTCTGAATGGAGTGCCTACAGACGGTGAGAGGTTTTCTTGAAATGATTCTTAAGTTCATTGAAATTTTGAGTTTATTAACAAAGTTCAAAATTTTATATCACCTCTGTACAGCAGATACACTGTGTGGTGTGTGGGGTGTGTGTGTGTGACGTGTGGTGACGGTTGGTATGGGTTAGTCTGTGTCGTATTTTTAGGTAAAGTATGTACGCTCAGAATATGATCTCGCCATGCACCAGAATGGGAATGGTAAGACAATGCACCAAGAAAAACACAAGGCATAAACCAGGATACTAATCCAACTGACGCAGTACCAATCGACGCACGTGATGGCGTAGCAAAAGGGGTGTAACAACACTCAATATATATATATATATATATATATATATATATATATATAAGTCCGTCCGTACACAAGTTCTCAGGTAGTTTTCAATTTTCAAGGTGAAAGGTTTTCAGCAGAGCGCATAATGGAAGCATTTTCACTGAGTCCATATATTCAGAGGAACCGAGGTAGGTACAAAATTTTTGAGGGCAAGGAAAGGCGTACGACAACAAAAAAAGGGCAAAGAAGAAATAGTTTTTTTATAATAACAATATATTAGCAAAAAACACCCAGAAGAAACATTTACAAGCCAAAGAAAACAACAATCATCCAAAGGTCAGTTAGTTCTGACTTCCAAAAGAGAAAAAAAACAGATGGGACGACCATATTAATTTTCTGATTTGTTATTCAAAGAGAACAGCTAGACTCAAAACCTTCAATAATAATACAACCTCTTTTACATGAGGAGTGTCCTACACAAGGAAAACAGAAATTTACGTATGAACACGAAAAAACATTAAAATTTGAAAGACATATGGGCCACTGTACAATAATACATGTAGAAGACAAAAAAAAAGGCGGAAGGGATGCGGAATGGGAAGGTGTGGAAAGGGGAGGGACATGAAAGAAAACAGTACCAATGGCTGCCAAACAGGGATTTGGAAAAATAGGATCAGTCAGTATCGATGAAATTCCAAAATAGCAAACAGAAGCTAGGTGATAGTTCAATTGATTCTATTCATGCGTTTGCTCGGGAAAACAGTTGAATTTCAATGGTTCATATCGCAGCAATCACTTGACGTATCACAAAGTTCAACTTCGGAGTGAGATGGTAATGTAATTCCAAAGTAAGGTACCGCTATCAATAGCTGCAGTTAGCTTATTATCAACACGAACTGTCATTGGTAGCCAGTAACGGCAATTTGAAAATTAAGGAAGTGCAGCATTAAAAGAAAGTTCAAAGAACAGCATGGAAATGAAATAAATTAAAGTTTTCGCTCACCCGTCCAGCAGTCGTAGCTTTTCAATGGTATACAAAAGCACATTTTAAAAGAAACATTGCACACAGTCCAGCTGGTAGCAAAATAAAACCAAGTCCTCCCTCCACACAAATCGTCGTGTTCATCCAAAAACCCGCTGCTCAAGCCCAGAGCAGGCCAATTTATATTCAGGTAGAAGCGTCCAGAAAGGACGAGAGCATACAGTACCCAATGCGCAGCGAAGCGGTAGGGGAAGGAAAGAGGGAGGGTAAGCAGCACGAGCAGTTGAAACTGGACGGGCGAAGAGAGCACAGGCAGGTTAGTAGCGGCATATGCAGCGTAGTAAACGTAGAATCCATAAAACAGTAGAAAAATTCGGAGCACGTTATAACTGATAAACGTTCTTTCCTCGTCCTGGGTTGGTGATGTACTCGAAATCCGGCTGCTCTCGTCGTACTACCATCAGTCTCCTTTCTGCACCATGGAACCACGATTCCTCCCACGATGGAAATTCTAGAGGTTCTCGAATATCCATACGACGTCTGGAAGGTCTAGACGGCGTAGAAGCATGGGCGTCGAGACTTGGTAGCAGGAAAAATGACTTACGACTGTACACACTTACCTGGGACGTGCTAACACGGAAGGCAGTTTCTGCACAGACGAAAATGAGACTTATTAACGGGTTCAAAATAGATTTAAAACACATAAGAATCGCGTAACTGAAGAATCATCACACGGCAGAATGTTCACTAAAATCTATCCCGTGTTTTATCGTTAATCTCTTGAACTGAGTTCTATATGAGACATGCCATACAATGTTAACACCTTAGAGTTAAGTCAACAGAGTTGAATGTTAATGGAATCGAACTCATAAACTAAAGAATCACTTGAAGTTTAGTGTCGTCGAATGTCAGTATAGTTGACTAAATACATTTGAAAATGTGACACTTGAAACAGTCCGAAATTTAAACTCAATCACTTGTAAAAAAAAAATTAAAATCTTTCATTCGTAAAACCAATTTAGTTCATAAGTGTTAACTTGAAATGAAATGAAATGAAATGAAATGGATTCTGTTCATCAACAGTTCGTAGTTCGATCATATGAAAGGTACACTGTCTATTGTAAACACACAGTTCAAATGCACAGTCCACTGCTTATTATAAATGCACAGTCTAAATACACAGTTCGCTATCTACCATAAATGCACAGTTTACATATACAGTCCAATGTCAACCACAAATGCACAGTTCAAATACGTAGTTAACTGTCTGTCATAAACGTACCGTTCCATGTTTACAAGAATATTTACAAGATATTTGAAAACCACACGAATGTTATAAGTCCGGTGACGTAGTCACGAATTGGTGTTAATTCAGTAATCAATCACTTGTCAAAGTCTGAGAAATTCTAAGTTTGAAAGCATAAATTCCTCGAAATTATTTCAATCATTTGGCAAGGTAAAACACTGTTCAAAATCTATCACTGTTCGAGTCGGTTCGTTAACCTTGGGTTATGAGCACTTGGAAATAAATGCAAGTTTGAAACACTCGTTCAAATAATAAGTCACTTGGAAATATATGGCGAATTACAGCAAAATTCTATCACTCACGAATCGCAGAAAAATTTATAAGTCCACACTCATTGTTGCAGTGTTAAAGTCTGGAACTTGATGAAATGATACTATCACTTACGAGTTGAAGAAATTTTTACAAGTTCTAACTCGATGTTGCAGAGTTGAAGTCTGGAACTCGGCGAAAGGAATATCATTCCGTGTAACGTCGCGGTCCCCACGAGCCGACCGACGGCTTTCTACTGTGGTACTGAAGACACTTACTCTCGCCCGCTGACTGACACACACCCTCTGATTTGCCTAGGAAATTGACCCTCCATTTATACTCAAATCGAGCAAAAATCTGTCATTACATTTTGTTTAAAAACTCCGTTGGCTCTCGTTGGATTTCTACCCAACTTTGTAGAAATGAAGGTAAAATATGTGGCTACACGATCATGTTGTTGATTTAATCCAAACATTACCGTGAGAAGAGTTATTACATGAAGAAAATTTCGAATGTCCCACATTGACGTAGTCTTTCTGCCACGAGTCAGGCTGTGACGTCACCCGCTCCACGCCACACACACACACACACACACACACACACACACACACACACACACACACAAAAGCTGCTTGCTGTATCTCGCTGCCGCCTGCTGTTGAGTCGGCGCGCAGCGCGAAGTTTAAGTTCGAGATGCGGGGACTTAACTCTGTACCAGTGCTCCCGGTACATTACATACATACATACATACATACATACATACATACATACATACATACATACATACATACATACATACATACATACATCGTTATTATAGACCGTGATGCCTTTCAGCGTTCAGTCCGCAAGCCTTTGTGAATTTACCAAACGTCGCCACAATCTTGTATTTGCAACTAGTGCTATGGCCTCATTTAATTCTATACCTCTTTAAATCGTTAGAAACTGAGTCTAACCATCGTCGTCTTTGTCTTCCTCTACTTCTTTTGCCCTCTATAACAGAGTCTCTTATTCTCCTAGGTAACCTATTCTCCTCCATTCGCCTCACATGACCCCACTACCAAAGCCGGTTTATGCTTACAGCTTCATCGAGTTCATTCCTAACTTATCCTTTATCTCCTCATTCCGAGTGCCCTCCTGCCATTGTTTCCAACTGTTTGCACCAGGAATCATTCTGGCTACTTTCATGTCTGTTATTTGTAACTTACAAATAAGATATCCTGAGTCCACCCAGCTTTCACTCCCGTAAAGCAAAGTTGGTCTGACAACAGACCGATGTAAAGATAGTTTTTTCCGGGAGCTGACTTCTTCATACGCCTTCTTACAGAATACTGTTGATCGCAACTGCGAGTTCACTGCATTAGCTTTACTGCACCTTGATTCAATCTCACTTAATATATAACCATCCTGGGAGAACACACATCCTAAATACTTGAAATTATCTACCTGTTCCAGCTTTGTATCACCAATCTGACATTCAGTTCTCTTGGATTTCTTATCTACTGATATCAATTTAGTCGTTGAGAGTCTAATTTTCATACCATGCTCATTGCACCTATTTTCAAGTTGCAAGATATTCGACTGCAGGCTTTCGGCATAATCTGCCATTAAGACCAAGTCGTCAACTTATACCAGACTGCTTATTACATTTCCGCCTAACTGAATCCCTCCCTGCCACTTTATACCTTTCAGCAGATGCTCGGGGCCGATGACCTACGATGTTAGGCCCCTTTAAACAACAAGCACCATCATTATCATCAGCAGCAGCAGATGCTCCATGTACACTACGAACAACAAAGGAGAAAGATTACAGCCTTCTCTAATCCCTGTGAATACCTTGAACTAAGAACTCATTCTACCATCAATTCTCGCTGCAGCACAATTGTCAACATAAATGCCTTTGATTTATTTTAATAATCTACCCTTAATCGCATAGTCCCCTAGTATCGCGAACATCTTTTCCCTCGGTATCCTGTCGTATGCTTTCTCTAGATCTACGAAACATAAACGTAACTGCCTATCCCTCTCGTAGCATTTTTCAGTTACATGGCGCATACTGAAAATCTGATTCTTACAGCCCCTCTGTTGTCTGAAACCACACTGGATGTCAGCCAACTTCCTCTCAACCACTGATCGCACACACTCTTCCAAGATGCCAGTGAATACTTTGCCTGGTATACTAATCATTGAGATACCTCGATAGATGTTGCAATCCTTCCTGTTCCCTAGCTGATAGATATGTGTAATTACTGCATTTGTCCAATCTGAAGGTACCTGACCAACACTCCATGCAAATTTTATTACTCTGTGAAGCCATTTCACCCTTGCCTTCCCACTGTACTTCACAATTTCAGGTCTAATTTAATCTTTTCCTGTTGCTTTATGACAGTGGAGTTTATTTACCACCTTTTCCACTTCCTCAAGCGTAATTTCACCGACATCATTTTCCTCTTCCCTATTAGCTCGGTTATTCGCGACACAACCAGGAATATTTCCTTTGACGCTTAGAAGATTTTCAGAATATTCCCTCCACCTGTCCAGTGATTCCCTGGGATTTATCACGAGTTCACCTGAATTACCCAGAACACTGTTAATTTCCTTTTCCCCTCCCTCCCTAAGATTATTACTGTCCAGAAAGGTTTCCCTGCTGCTTAACCTATCCTTTCCAGGTCATTACCAAAAACTTCCCATGACTTATTTTTGGATTCAACAACTATTTGTTTCGCTCTGTTTCTTCTATTTACGTACAGTACAATTCCCTGTCTGCATCAGCCCTTGTTTGGAGCCATTTCTGATAAGCCTTCCTTTTACGTTTACAGGGTGCTTTCACTTCATCATTTCACCAAGATGTTAGCTTTTTCCCATCTTTACACACAGTTGTTCCTAGGCATTCCCTTGCTGTTTCTACTACAGCATCCCTGTATGCCACTCATTCTCTTTCTGTATACTGAACCTGCTTGCTGTCCACTGTTCGGAACTTCTCACAAATCATGTACTTCTAATTTCCTCGTCCTGGAGATTTTCTACCCTTATTCGTTTGCAGACTGATTTCATTTCTCTATTCTAGGCCTAGAGATACTTAGTTCACTACAGATCAGATAGTGGTCTGTATCATCGAAAAATCCTTGGAAAACCCGTACATTCCTAACAGATTTCCTGAATTCGAAGTCAGTTAAGATACAGTCTGTTATGGATCTGGTACCCCTGCCCTCCCAGATGTAGCGATGAATAGCCTTATGCTTGAAGAATGTATTTGAAACTGCTAAACCCATACTAGCACAGAAGTCCAGAAGACGCTTCCCATCCTATTAGCCTCCGTATTTTCCCCACATTTACCAATCAACCTTTGGTATCCTTCAGTTCTATTTCCAACTCTCGCATTAAAGTCGCCCATTAGCACTATCCTATCCTTGCTGTTGACCTTGACTACGCTGTCACTCACTGTTTCATAAAACTTGTCAACTTCATCCTCATCAGCTGCTTCACATGGTGAATGCACTGTAACAATTCTCGTCCTAATTCCTCCAACTGACAAATTTACCCACATCATTCGCTCATTTACGTGCCTAACAGAAACTATGTTGCATGCAATGGTATTCCTGATAAACAGCCCTATCCCATACTCTGCCCTTCCCTCTCTAACACTCGTGAAGTACACTTTATAATCTCTTCCTCGTTATCTCCTCTTACCCGAATATCACTTACTCCTAGTGCATCCAGATGCATCATCTTTGCTGACTCAGCCATTTCTACTTTCTTTCTTCCACAAGCCCTACTAATTTTGATTAGCTTCCCATCGAATTCCTTTGCCAAGTTGTTCCCAAAGAGTCCCTCGCCTGTCAAATGGGAGTGAGACTCCGTTACTCCCATAGGTCCAAGGCTTGCTTAAAACCTTCTGAGCTCGGTAAATTCATGAAGCAGGATGCTACCCTACTTACATATAGTCCAAGTGAGGATCTCTCCCCCTAACGGGTTAGGGACCATCAGTGGAATGTATAGTCCTAGCCGCCTGAGCACAAAGAGGGCCATGACCCAGAATATGTCCGAGTTGCCCACTCCCATTCCTTAGCAACTGGTTTCCCGATTCTCAGGACCACTTACTAGGCCACTCAGCCGTTGCCCATGGTTCATGAACTAGACGTGACTACAGTAACCCACACCATGAGCCATACAAATATAATATTATTACTCGTGGGACGAATAACACCCAGAAATGTTTATAAACATATAGATTTAATGAATACACAGACACGCGGTCTTAATATTGATTCCCCATTTTCACACAAGGCAAATGCTGGGGCTATATATTAATTAAGGCAACGGCCGCTTCCTTCCCACTCCTAGCCCTCTCCTGCCCCATCGTCGCCATAAGACCTATCTGTGTCGGTGCGACGTAAAGCAACTTGCAAATATATATATATATACACTGATTCACTCTGAAATGACGCAAGATAATATTATGACTGGCGACTAGTACTGATTACACGCTCCCACAGTGGCAGATCACTTGGACTTCTGAGACCACACGGTCCGCTTTATTGGAGAAATACACAGAACAAAACCAATCTTGAAATTAGACTGTGATTGAAAATCATGTTAGTTATCACCTAAATCGAATACTTACCACTGAAAAGTAAACTGACTGTTTAGATTATTCTTGAAAATCTGCTGTCATTCTATGTGGTTTTGAATTCATGTGTACGCGAATATTTCTTCTTGAATTGGGTTTAAAAAATTTTCCAATAGAAAAAGCCATGCGCACAGATCTCGATGACTTGTATCTGCTAAAATTGTTGAATTGATAGATGGCTGCTGTAACGTAATGGTCTTCACATTAGACTATTATTATTATTATTATTATTATTATTATTTCCGCCTCTGTATTGTAGTTAGTGTGAATAGCTGCCACCCCCGGAGGCCCGGGTTCGATTCCCGGTTCTGCCACGGCATTTGAAACTTGGTACGAGAGCTGGCTGGAATGGGGTCCCCTCAGTCTCGGGAGCTGAGTAGACGTTGGTTTGATTCCCATCTCAGCCATCCTCGAAGTTGTTTTCCGTGGTTTCCCACTTCTCCTCCAGGCAAATGCCGGGATGATACCTAACTTAAGGCCACTGCCGCTTCTTTCCCTCTCCCTTGTCTGTCCCTTCTAATCTTCCCATCCCCCACAAGGCCCCTGTTCAGCATAGCAGGTGAGGCCGCCTGGGCGAGGAACTGGCCATCCTCACTAGTTGAATCCCCCGACCCAAAGTCTCTCTCCAGGACTTGAGGCGGTAGAGGTGGGGTGGGATCCCTCGCTGAGTCCGAGGGAAAAACCAACCCTGCAGGTAAACAGATTAAAGCAGAAAGAAAGAAAAAGAAAGAAAGAAAGAAAGAAAGAAAGAAAGAAAGAAAGAAAAATAATAATAGTGTTACACACCGGTTTTACGGTTTCCGGAGACGGCGAGGTACCGACATTTTGTCCCGGAAGAGTTCTTTTTACGTGACGGTATATCTACCAACAGAGCACCTTCATACAGGGTGAATAAAAATTGCCGCACTTAGAGGTCGGCATGCGATTCCTCATCCCATTGCAAGACAAAAGTTTCTATAGCCAAATCGGATCTGATGCTGTTGGAAAACGAGAAGCTGGGGCAACAGTCACATCCTGCAGCGCATCAGAATGTAATAGAGAAACGTGCATCATCCCACTCTACCGTACCCGCCGTCGCAGCTCACTGAATAGACGGTGGGGTTCTCAAACCCACATGCACGTAAGGTTCTAGTTCCCGTCGTGTAACTGCGTTTGTAAGAGAAACGTGCATCATCCCACTCTACCGTACTCGCCGTCGCAGCTCACTGAGTAGACGGTGGGGTTATCAAACCCACATGCACGTAAGGTCCCTAGTTCCCGTCGTGTAACTGCGTTTGTAAGCATGACATCCTATTGTCACATGACAATAGTCGAACACATGACAGTGTGATCCATTCAACTGAATGCATGAGTCGACTAACCACGCAGTGCACAACCATAACTGGTCATGTTAAGTGCATGTAGGGCGGCTTCCTGATAGAGTACACAAACGGCGAATACGTCGATATGCTTTTAGTGTTGGGTGCATCCGATAACCAAGCTTCTATTGCTGCTCGTGAGTATGCAGCATGGTACCCTCAAAGGCGCCATCCCGATAAGAAGGTTTTCGTCGCCTTGAGCAACGCCTGCGGGAAACCGGTAATCTTCGTCCACAAGTAGTGGACAGAAGTCGTCCAAGGACTAGACGTACTCCACAAACAGAGGACGATATTCTTGAAGCCGTTCACCAATCACCTTGGCGAAGTAGCCGTGATATTGCAAGGCAGTTCCACGTATCTCAAATACTGGTTGTTGACGTGTTGCACGACGAAAAACTGCATCCATATCATTACACGTTAACTCAACACGAGCGGCCAGAAGACCGCATTCAACGAGTTCAGTTCTGTGAATGACTTTTTCAACAAGTTGAAGATAACGAACATTTTAGGAAGAATGTGATATGGAGTGACGATGTAGCTTCACTCGGGAAGGTATTTTCAACCATGACAACAGCCATTATTGGTCTGACCACAACCCACATGTCACCTGCGAACGTGGCTTTCAGGCACGCTTTGGCATAAACCTGTGGGCTGGAATCGTGGGAGGAGTGCTTTTAGGCCCATACCTATTGCCGGACAAGTTGAATGCGCCCCGGTATCGTACGTTTCTGGGCAGTATTTTGCCTGACACTTTAGGAAACATTCCACTTGGTGTTTGGCGACAGCTATGGTTTCAGCATGATGGTGCACCGCCACACTTTGGGATGACTGTGTGTAACTGGTTAAATGAAGCGTTTTCGGGGAAATGGATTGGTCGTGGAAGTCCAATGTTCAGGCCTCCACGTTCCGCGGACCGTAATCTACTGGATTTTTATTTGTGGGGACACTCATAGGAACATGTTTATAGTGCTCCACCCATGGATGTACAATACCTAATAGCTCGCATGCATGCTGCCTCGGCAAAGGTGGATGCAGGTGTGTTGCCTAGGGTCCGGCACAGTATGCTCCAGCGAGTGGCGAAGTGTTTGCAAATGCAAGGTGGTCGCTTTGAACATCTGCTGTGAAGTGAACGTTGCTCGTAAGTGTACGTACCGGCTCTGTGAAGATAAGACTGGACGTCACACGCACACTATGGAATTATTGTGCGTAGCATAATGGGCAATCCAGTGTAGCCTACCTACTGTACTGTATTGTGTTTCCCTGTACCGCATTGACTTTGTGTGTGTGTGTGTGTGTGTGTGTGTGTGTGTGTGTGTGTGTGTGTGTGTGTGTGTGTGTGTGTGTGTGTGTGTGTGTGTGTGTGTGTGTGTGTGTGTGTGTGTGTGTGTGTGTGTGTGTGTGTGTGTGTGTGTGTGTGTGTGTGTGTGTGTGTGTGTGTGTGTGTGTGTGTGTGTGTGTGTGTGTGTGTGTGTGTGTGTGTGTGTGTGTGTGTGTGTGTGTGTGTGCCATGGACGACCCAAAGTGGTCGTTTACGTCTGGAAGAAGTCCATGTAATGTTTGAATGATTAAATAAAGGTAACTGTAACGGTAAGACAGAACATAGTGTATTGCATAGTGGAGGTGTACATTGGATACAATTTGATGTATTAACTGAAAGGAAAAAAAAGTTGCGAATGTGACTCGAACATCGGCGCGTCCGCACAACCGGTATTTATGGCATTACCTCGTCTCACTGAGCTAACGAGACAGCTCCGGCAGAGCGCCGAGTTCATGCGACCTGTGCTTGGCCACGCTGCACGCCGTTACAGCGTCGTCAGAGCCTCATTTCTTAACTCGCATTTCTATTAAACCTATTGGTGGGACTAGGTTTTGCAAGATAAACTTTTGTCGTAAATTTCGACGAGGAACCGCATGCCGACCTCCACATGCGGCATTTTTTGTTCACCCTGTATACCACCGGTCTGAGCCAGGGTCGACCCTGCCAACTTTGAGTCAGAATGCCATTGCTCTACCGTCTGAGCTACTCTGCCCGGCAGTGTAGAAACCAGCATGATTATGTGCGTGTCACGACGGCAACTATATTGTTTTAAATTTAATTCCTATTTAGAAATGACATGAATTGTCTTTCCTGTAATGCAGAATATTAGTAGGAAAGCAAATATCGAAAACAAGGCATACTGGTACGTATTTTATTAATAGTAATCTCTCGATTTATCACAATAATGTCGTTTGTTATGAAATCTCAGTGTGGGGGGCGTGATAATCGAGAGGTATCGTCACTGGCCTCTCAACAAGCTAGCCGCGGTGTGAATCCTGGCCGATAGATATGGGATTTTTCAAATGAAGTAATATCCTTGTGGTTCGAATTCCACGTAAAACTCTAGGTCACTGTATGAACACGACAGCAATAATTACCGGTACGTAAAATTACACTCTTTGCTTGCTTAAATCTCAGTGTACACTACTGTTGTCCAGGTATAAATAGCAAATAACAGTTTGGTAACACAACTCTTTATTCAGTATACAGTGTAATATCAATAAAAGTTATAACAATGATACATTCAATTTCTAATGTTATGAGGTGCCAGCCCTGTCGTGTAGTAGGAATAGCGTGCATTCCTGTTATCCAGAAGCCCCGAGTTCGATTCTTTACTTGAACCTGAAGTTTGGTTCGAGGCCCACTGAACCTATATCATTAAAATTGAGGAGCTATCTGACGGCGAGTTGGCTGCCTTAGTATAGAAAGGCAAGTATCATTTCTCGTGCTAACCACACGTCACCTTATAATCTACAGGCAATAATAATATATTGTTCTCGGTGGTGGTGGTGGTGGTATCCGGCTCCTTAGCTGAATAGTCAGCCCACTTATCTTCGGCTTAGAGGGTCCCCGGTTCAATTCCCGGCCGGGACGAAGATTTTAACTCCTTAACTGCATATGTTAAATTCCTCTGGCACGGTGACTGGTTGCTTGTGCCCGTCTGAATATATTTATTTTCATCTGTCCACACCACACTGCCAACATCACAAAAATACGCACATCCCTCGACGCGACGTAGAGTTGGCGTCAGGAAGGGCATCTGGTCGTAAAAATGGGCCAAATCTACATCAGTCGCCGACCCCAATAAATTGGGGAAATGCTGGAAAGAGTATTATTATTATTATTATTATTATTATTATTATTATTATTATTATTATTATTATTATTATTATTATTATTATTATTATTATTATTGGATTCGGACAGTTGACACCTTAATTTACTACCGTTGCCTACTATAAAAATACATGGTATTATGTGTAAATACCAACGACAAAAATTTGAAAGGCTATATTGCTGTGCCGTCACGAGCCGATATGTTTTTGATCGTGCCGTACCGTCGAGTCCAGCTGGTCGAACTGAGCGAGAAGGAGCGAAGAGTGTGCTCTTTGACCTGCTCTGCTACACAACCCAGTTGTGTTATCTGCAACACGAGCCAGTCAGTCTCCACAAGCGAATAGTGCGTGCCGCATGTTCAGTGCAAGCCTCCAGGGCAGTGGTTTGGATTTTTAAAAGTGTTGATTTTTAGCATCGTCGGTAATATTTCAAAGACTTGATTGGAATAAACACATGGTGCTTATCGGTTGGAAACTAAAGCTTTTGATCGCGGTGTATGGATATGTAATTTGGAAGTGCGCGTAATTTTGGTGACTGAGTACTCTTCTTGTCATGGTTGCTGAAGTTCATTTCGAATCAGCTGTGTGATTTGTTTTCACTACTGATTTGTCATTTCCGGATGTTTATTGCAACTATGTCAGGCCGGTCGTAGGCCTCACTGCACTGTTCCGTTGTGCAGTTCGTCAAGCTTAGCATTTCTAGTCGTCTGTGAAGTGCTTCTTTCATAGTGAACTGGTTTCTCTTTATGCAGTTTTTTCTTCATCCCAGCAACAGCAGATGGGCTTTTGATATCAAGGGACGCAGGTAGTTTTAGTTTACAAACATGTCTCTGTGGTACATTTGATGGCTGCATGAGTTAATTTGTAATTCCACTCCATTTCATTCTTCTAATGCCTAAACGGAAAAAATTCCACATTACAGTAATTGTGTATTAAAAAATTTCTTCAGCTTATCCCAGTTATTTCTGGGGTCGCTGGAGCCAACCAGGCTCATTTTGGTTTTGTTCGGGAGTTTAAGGCCGGATGCCCTTCCAGACGTCACGTGATTTTTGAGATGAAAATCTCAAACTAGGACTGACCGAAATTCGAACCTCATGCAGCTAAGCCACTGAGCTAATAACGCCTCCATACGTTAGGTGTGTTATCTTTTCTAATAATTAAGCCGCCAAATTACAGGAAATGGAATATTTCATTTATATTCCGTAACAGTAACGTTGCAACAATAACATTATCTAGGTACTATTGTCTTTATCTTCGTTCTTTGGAGGAAAGAGGGAAAATACTACATGGCGATGTTGCTATTGTTTTGTTGTTGTTGTTGTTGCAAATGTTTGAAAACTGTATCTGTATCTAGAGGGTTATTTAAAAATAATTTAACTGTGTGCTCCTATAGCGAACGGGGTTGTAAAATGACATATTCGCGAATGTGTTCGTGGCTAGGATATATATATATATATATAAGTTCAGCAATTTCGCGTGCTTGAATTCATTATTGATTTTTTATGATAAGTTGCTTTTATTCATCTCAGGACCTGGAAATATCCTCAGCTATTAACAACCTCGTTTATTTTATTTGTACTAAACCAATACTAACGTGCCACGTTATCTCTCTCTCTCTCTCTCACTAGATTATATAGTTGGAGTAAACTTATAATATGGTCCTATCTGAAGCCGTTGCTCTTTCACAGAATATATTTTAATTCGCTTGCCTATGAATGTAGGCAGGCTACTACTAACACTGAAGCAAAATCTAACTTACCGTGCATAATTCGTTAAGATTTGTTTTACATAATTATTTCAGATAATCGGACGGTATTTATTATAGGGATTTGTATTTAGGCTATATCAAATCTCCCCACTTTTTTCCCTTTCAAATATAGCCTTAACGTTTGACGTTTTAACGTCTTAACGTTTGCAGTGACGATCCGTGATAATAGGCTTTCTCTTTACGTTCTGTTATGCTATATGATTTAACTTATTGTAAGAGTGGAGGTTTATTTTAAACTCATTTTACCGAGCGAGTTGGCCGTGCGGTTGGGGCGCGCAGCTGTGAGTTTACATTCGGGAGATAGTGGGTTCGAACTCCACTGTCGGCAGCCCTGAAGATGGTTTAGCGTGTATCCCATTTTAACACCAGGCAAATTCTGGGGCTGTACCGTAATAAGGCCACGGCCGCTTCATTCCCAATCTTTGCCTTTTTCTGTCTCATCGTGTCGGTCCTATCTGTCCTGTCTGTGCCGATGCGACGTAAAGCCTGTCATAAATTCAACTTATTTTAAAATAGTTTTTTACCTTTCGTTTATAATTTATTTGGTCGTTGCTGGCCATTTTCAAGGTCGTGTGAAGAAAATAGAAAGTTTAAGTTATGTATTTGAGGAATATGATCCCTGAAACTTTTAATGTAGTACGCCCTTGGGAGAGTTCATCTCGCGGTTTTTTTCTCCGCGACTTCTGTATGCCATATTCTTGCCATTAGTCAGCCGGGCTGAGGTTGCTGGGACTACATCCGTCCACGTGCGTTCATATTTTTTTGCACTTGAAGATGATCGTTCCAGTTCCATGACACTGGATCCAGACCACATGCCTTTACTTAGTGATATGAATCGAGCTACCGACATCATGACGCATTGTGTTTGGGCTGCTGCCGTTATCAGTGTTGAAATTTTCCTAGAAATTACATACTGTCGAATTGATGTGGTTCAGTTTCTGATAATGTGCTGTCACTGTTCTTCTCAATAGAGAATTGATGCACAGTTATCTAAGTTGTACATAGGTAGAACTTCGTTCATGTATTTCGTGTTATGGATATTTTTAATTTTGCCTGCTTAGACTCGATGAACAGTTTCTTCATTTTAACTGGCTGTAGTAGCCGTCACTGACGGATTGTTGAATAACTTAAAAGGATTATTATCAAACAAACAAATCTATATATATAAAATAAGAGTTTTGTCTGTACATTGGTCAGAATTTGAAAATAATGGTATTTCTGTATCGGTCATGTCCATAGTAACAAGAAAATGCACTGTTTACTTTTCCGTAATTTCTGTCTGTCTGTCTGTCTGTCTGTCTGTCTGTCTGTCTGTCTGTCTGTCTGTCTGTATGTATGTATGTATGTATGTATGTATGTATGTATGTATGTATGTACACGCATCACGAGAAAACGGTTGAAGAGAATTTAATGAAAATCGGAATGTGAAGTCCGGGGATGAGCCTCTACAATCTAGGCTATAAATCATTTTACTCACGCTGAGTGAAATGGTAGTTTAGGGGAAGGCATAACATTGAATTCTCAACTATTTATGTTATTAGTGGTCTAATTAAAATCGGTATGTGAAGTCGGGGGATGAGCCTCTACAATCTAGGCTATAAATCATTTTACTCACGCTGAGTGAAATGGTAGTTTAGGAGAAGGCCTAAAATTGAATTCTCAACTATTTATGTTATTAGTGGTCGTATTTTAAAGAAAATGGGTATGCAAAGTTGGAGAATAAGTTGCTACAATCTAGGCTATCAATAATTGTATTCACGCTGAGAAAAATGGTAGTTTAGGGGAAGGCCTAAAATATAATTCTCAAATATTGTTGTTAGTAGTCCTATCTTGATGAAAATCGGTATGCAAAGTCACGAAATATGTCGCTATAGTCTAGGCTGTAAATTATTTTATTCACGCTGAGTGTAATGGTAGTTTAGGGGAAGGCCTAAAATGTAATTCTCAAATATTTCTTATTAGAGGTGTAATCAATGAATCCTACAGAGTTATATAGTATTAAATTTCCTATTATTCATGTCTTATACATTGTTACCGTACTGGCTATGATCACAAAGATATTCATGAATTTGGATTTTTGTTACTAAGTCCATATCAGCGCCGAGTAACGAGAAAATGGGTAAACAGTATTTAATGAAAATCGGTATGCAAAGTCGGAGAATAAGAAACTACAGTTTATGGTATAAAATATTTTACAAATCACAGAGTCGAAAGAAAACTAAATGTGAAGGCCTACAATATAGAAAGCTCATAACATTGATCAACAATAACATTACATTGACCATTGTTTGTCGTGATGTGCTTTGTGTCTTCTGTTGCCCCTCATCTCCGGTAGATAGAATTACTGCTGTGTACAGAGTATTTTTATTTGATTTACGTCGCACCGACATTGATAGGTTTTATGGCGACGATGGGATAGGAAAGGGCTAGGAGTGCCTTAGGCCTTAATTAAGGTACAGGCCCAGCATTTGACTGGTGTGAAAGTGGGAAACCACGGAATACCATCTTCAGCGCTGAACACAATGGGGTTCGAGTCCACTATCTCTCGGATGCAAGCTCACAACTGCGCACGGCTAACCACACGGTCAACTCGCCCAGTCGTACAGAGTGTAACAGCCTGCCTGGATATTGATTGGAAGTAGCTGGGGAGTTAGATAACTTTTTTCTTTAGCATGCCATTCCCCTGGTTTATAAATTTTCTGATACTACTGGTATGTAACACACTGGATCATCATAGCATTTGGGCTATTCAATCCCTACTCTGAGGCACTGATTGGAATGAACAGTGTGCATATTTAGCGGAATAATGGCAGGTGAGTGTTCATGGCAATCTGCGGCCTGGTCATCCCAGCTCTGGAACTTTGGACTATTAGATTGGCACCGCAATCTAACCGCAGCACTGTTCGTTAAAAGTGATAAAACGTGTGGCTTTCCATTTGATCGAACATTTTATATGATAACATTGCTTTTAATCGCTACTTTCATACTTACGTTTTTGTAATGACCTATGTTGATTTCAGGTTAGGAAAACCACAAAGTCAGTCTTTCTGAGAATCCCGTAGCGAAGCACGGGTACATCAGCTAGTAGATAATAAATAATTGAACACAACCTCCCTTTTACTTTTGTACACCTAATTCGAGATAAACACGAAGTTTGAGACAAAAGTTTTTATGTTTACAGACAAAATTAAAATGGTATTTGTATAAACGGTGAGATTATTCACTTGACGACATGGTTTCATTCTTGAACATTTTAGCTGTGAAATATGAATTTTGTATCGTGTAAATTTTCTTCTTTTTTTCACATTTTGTATCAAATCATAACTAAATCAATGACTTTCAGTAGTAATCGTAAAGTTCTCATCTACCATAATATACAGGCATTTTAATTTGATGTGATATAGGTCTGTGTGCGCATCAGTTTCGATATTCCGTTTTGTTCTACCAACGCATCCCTGTTGAGCGATATGTGGCTGAGTTTTGCTTAATTTTGTTGGGTAAAACACACATGTGTCAACGGAAATCTTTTACCTGTCGGCATCATGCGTCGTGGAGTGCCGAATAGACTTTTTACCGCCTTTGAAAAATCCTACTACTTGTGATCTTGGGATCCAGACGCCGACACTCTGCTACTAATCCACTAATTCTCTGGAGAATATTCCTTCATATTATTTGTGTGCGAAAATGTTTAATATCGAATGCTTAGTGCAATTTTGATAGTCATATGACCAAGAGAATTCTAAACGCCTCAAATGTTCATGAAAATGTGTGGAACTAAGTTTGATTTGTTTAAGGAGATATGTAGCCTCTCTTCTCACTCAAATGTTCATGAAAATACTCATTGGCCGGACCTTTATCAGTTTAGGTGTTTTCAATCATTGCGAAAATGTGTCCCAAAATATCAGAAATTTCATTATCAGATTTGAGATATTCAATTAATTGTAGGGGTTAATATTCTCGGACAGAACACCAGAGCCTGCTTCATGAAAGTGCTCCAAAAGCACGTAATTCAGTATAATGTACAGTACTACCCATTTTAACGCATTGCATAGGCCTGTGTTCAGTATTAATGTGCATATGAAGTGCAGAATTCCTCTCTTCCTCCGTTAACCGTTGACCGAAACAGACTGCTGACAGTTCGTGTGTAACCCCGTACAGTAATTCTCAACAACTTAAAATATAACTTGTGCGTACTGGCTTCTCGTGTCCCCTGGTATTTGTATTTACTGTACTCCGTGAGGTGGATCCATGATTCCCGAGAGGGGTTGGGGGGGGAGGGATACGTTTTTTAACATACCACAAACTAAAAACGAATTTACATTTTGTAGTAAAGTGAGAAGGGGGGCTACATATCCCTTTAAACAAATCAAACTTAGTTCCACACATTTTCATGAACATTTGAGGCGTTTAGAGTTCTCTTGGTCATATGACTATCAAAATTGCACTAAGCATTCGATATTAAACATTTTCGTACATAAATAGTATGAAGGAAAATTCTCCAAAGAATTTAGCAAGTTTCTTATATACCATATAAAATGAGATTATTGTTTACACGGAAGATATCTAAGCATGCAAAGTCATGCGACCCACCATTAGCAACTTCGTTATTCCCCTGTTTTGCTCATGTGTGCTTTTCATTTTGAATGAATAATAATAATAATAATTTACACGAGTCTTTCAAAAAATTACATTTGAGTAACTTAGCAAGTTTTTGCTTATTACTGACTAACCGCTTAGCGCTAATTGAAAAGTTACTCGTGTCCTGTTGCAGCAATAGCCACGAAAAATAAATAAAATTACTAGTTACTAGTGTCCTGTTGCAGCAATAGCTGCGGGAAAACAAAAAACAACTGATTATGATGACAAAGAAAACGTGTGAAAAATAACGGAAAATATACTGAACTCCAGAAGACCATTTTGTTTATTTATTTATTTATTTATTTATTTATTTATTTATTTATTTATTTATTTATTTATTTATTTATTTATTTATTTATTTTTGCTAGGGGCTTTACGTCGCACCGACACAGATAAAGACCATTTATTTGCCTTCATACTTACACTTTCGTTCTGACTGACTATACATATGGATTTTTTTGAACCTTGGCAGTTTATAGAATTTCGCAATGAATTTTGTTTAAGTACGTTGTTTACTTGAGTTTGTGGAAAATAAAACCAAACCATTGTGGCAACACGAATTAAAATGTCAATTTACCATTTCCGCAGCGAAATGTCATGCTTGGCAGTGCATGAACATTTCAATAACTCTATACTGGATAATTCATTGTAAGTTTCATAATAAATGACTTTTTGAAGTATAGAATATCCCGAGATGGATTTCTTTCTATTTCTTGCTTATTAGAACCAACATGGAGCAACAACTAACATTCTGGCATTCTGCTGATAACTTGATTTCACGTAGGCATCTATCGGACTAACATGGACAGCATTCAAAGAGCCATGTATCGGGGCTGGTTTAGAAAGATCTGCGGAGATAACGTTCAATAGAGCCGTCTACCGACAAATACAGTTAACTGCAACGACCTAAGCATCGTATTATTCGAATAAAATAATGACTGTTTTACGCAAATAAAGGGCTTAATGAAAATAATATCTGTTTTAGTAATCGTGAGATGGAGACTCTTTATATATAGGTACAGCTAAACATCGGATTTGTATGCAAATGCATATTTTGTTTGCCGATACCTAGCCCTCCAAAACCGACAAGGAAGTCCCCTTTGTATCTCAGGGAAGAAGATACGTTGATAATTGCGGCTTGTTAAGAAACATTACGCACTCATACAAAATTAGAATAGCAGATAGTCGTAGCTGAAGATAAATCGCTGTCGGACATACATACATTACATACAAGATATTGTTTAAATAGTTTGAACTCATGCATAGCGTTAATCTGCCAGGATACTTATGGTTACTGGATCCACATTCCCATACTCTTGTAATGATAATTAATAGCACTGAAGTGTTGCTTTCGCTGTTGCCCGGCTTAGTAGTTCAGGCGGTAGAGCGTTGACCTGACTCCAAGTTAGCAGGTTTGATTGTGACTCTATCCGGCGGTATGTGTAGGTGCAGACATACGCCAGCCTCGTGTCGGTAAATTTACAGGCACGTAAAGATCACCTGTGGGACACAATTCCGCCACCTCGGCGTCTCCGAAAACTGTAAAATTAGTTGGTGAGACATAAAAGCAATGATATTATTATTGTTGTTGTTGTTGTTTTCGCTATATACAATGTTGCGAAATAGAAGGGATATCCTCTATATAATCTGGTCTTAGCCTAGACCAGGGCCCTCTTTATGCACTATCAAATAGTATGCTATATCAATATCATTACAGTCAAAGGAACTTCAGTAAAATGTATACATTCCTTATGGAGAAGTAATACACATTATAAGAGCTTTGTTGTGTGTTGTCGCAGTTCATTGCTTTTATAGAAGAAGTCGGCTGTTGTCTCATTTGCAGCCATACGATCGGACGTGCTTCAAACTTCTCATTTAACTGATTTTAATTCGTCATACACATTAATGTATGCATAGGAGATATATTTTGTGCTGTCTCAGGTTATTGCCTCAGCCAGTTTTAATTTCCTCTCTGTTAGATCATTCCTACTTCAGTTATTTCCATATGACCCGGTGACATATTATTTTGAAGTTTGTATAATCTGACAAGATTTTATATAAGGCGAAGGACAAATTTGGAGCCTTTGTAAACGTTAGACCGGGTGAAGCTAGTAGCTTATATGTAACGAATAACCTTTACTCTATGAAAACCGTAGGCTACAGAGGTAAACAACACGCACTAATTTATTTAACTTATAAGATGTAGATCTAACGTTAATTTTTAAAAAAACTGCGAGGACACATTCACTAGTAAAGAAATAGAATAAAAGCACACTCAAACCGCAAAATATTGAAAACACGTCAAAATAACCACATAAACCAATCAAAATATCGGAAGCCTTGAATCACTTTTAAACAAAATGTCTGTGCTCATCTTTTAATGTTACCCTCCATGAAACAGTAATTAGCAATGTCGAATTTCATCGTTTTTTTTTATAAAGTTAGGCTGTTTTGAGTAAAATGTCTTCGTTGATTTAACGGTATTTGCATTAGCGGGATTGATCATTTGGCAATATTTAAGGTTGCAGCACAATGATAAATGACAATGTTAGATTGTGTTTGTTTTTATGTCGCACCGACACAGATAGGCTTTCTGGCGGTGATGGGATAGGAAAGGCCTAGGAGTAGGAAGGAATCGGCCGTGGGCTTAATTAACCACGGAAAACCATCTTCAGGGCTGAGGTCAGTGGAGCTCGAACTCACTATCTCCCGGATGCAAGCTCACAGCTGCGCGCCCCTAACTGCACGGCAAATTCGCCCGGTAGATTGGTTTTCATTGTGAAAGAAATTAACGTATGGATACGTTATCATATTTAGTTATCCTCTCCGGAGGCCACACGCCATTATCATAGTGATCTACCGAGCTAAAGGAGCAGCTATGGTGATCGATCCGACTGTGAGATTTGACGACAGAGGAAACCAAACAACAAAATCTGTGATGAGAAAAATGACATGTACGAACCATGTTGTAAGGACCTTAAAAGAAAATACAAAAATGGGAAGTGGTTGGTCTCATGATAGGCCCCAGAGGGACTGATCCTAAAGAAACTTGGGACTTCTTGAGGAAGATGAGAACATCTGAATCCACCATCCAGGCTATAGCAGACTCTGTGCTAAAATATTCGCCATTTTATCAGACATCACGTCTATTCCACAACATGGCTGTGAAATTGCTTAAAATTTCAACAAAGTAAAGGACAGGAAATCCAACAGATAACTATACTAGATATAACCATGTAACCTGCTTGCTAGAAAAATAGCAATAAAAACACAGTACAAAAAGAATCGTTGTCATAAATATTGTTCTGTGTGAACTGATTAGGAGGCCGATCGGTTAAATTCCCTAGTAGAGGCGGCTAACTGTTGTATATTATCTCTTATATATCCCTTCCAACGTCCAGTCTTGATTTGCATATGTCAGCATTACCTGCATTCCTTCCTGCAGTGGTATGTAAAGTTTCGTCAGAGGCTTAGACTGTTTTTGGCGCATAGATTTTTGTACGCAACGTTTGAATCTGGAATATTTTAATTTGTGTCCTGAAGTTTGCCGTTAAAGTCGATTGTAGACAAATGGAATGACACGTTGCTTGCTTCAAGACAAATGGTCTACAAGAGATGCGTAACTTGGCATGCAACACAAATGATTTATGTTTATTTATCTTAAGAACATGCCTTTGCTGGCAGGACCTAGTGTTTACAGTGCACTATGTCTTCTGGTATAGGCTAGGGCAATTTTGTCACTTTCATAGATCTGTCTCTGTCTTATCCTTGGCTTTGACAATATGAAAGTGACTGAGGTATGAGCGATGCTAGTAATGCCAATCCTTATGCAGCCAGTCCCTGCTATGAATGGTGTGAAAATGTTGCTCATAGGGTCGGTTGGTGCATGCATTTCAGTGGGCTTGGCAGACTGATATGTAATAGCAACTCTGGCTCGATGAGGAAAGCAACGGGATACTACCCCACTCCTCATTTCCCTAGTACACCTCTTCAGTGATCTATGCCAGCTGATGGCAGAGCTGTTGAGGATCCCACCAGCGGAATCGTTGACGGACTGAACATACATACATACATACATACATACATCTTAAGAACACCTGTAAAATAGGAATTTTTGGAAGTTGCATTCCAAGGGTAAAAAAAAAAAAAAAACAAGCACTACGTGGAAATTAAGCGTCCTGGAATAGGACAGTGTCGAATGCGTTGCTTTTCATAATTCGCTCATGAGTCGCCCATGAAATTCCTACATTCCAGATAAGGAGGATAATATTTGTATAAAGAGCCATTCAAAATTCTGTCTAGCATGTAATTATCAGAAAAGTGAGGTCGATTGTTTGCGGAGTCTCCGAAGAGATAGCGAAGTTATGAGTCACAGTGCATCTTCAGCTTACAGTAAGAAGTAAGGTCACTGATGATGGTAAGGAACCGTTTGCTACCTATTATTTCCAAAATAAGAGCTATACAGTATCTACTTCTAACTAGTTCATTAGAAGACATACTGTACAAACGGCAATTTCTGCGCAATTCAACGGACAACAGGCTACTCAGTGCCCGTTTATCTGTTGCAAGAGGAAAGTAAGACGAGGCTTCATATCGGTTGCTGATATTGCGTTTTACTTTCTATTAGTGTTGCAATAAATAACAGCAGACCATTGGATATATAAAGTAAAACACAGTATATTATCTCTGCATGGTATAAGTCCTCGATTCGGTCTGTCTGTCTGTCTGTCTGTCTGTCTGTCTGTCTGTCACAGTTAATCTTGAGAACCACTGGATGGATTTTGATGTTTTCACCATTCCATAAAGCTTTTCTCGACAAGAGTTTGTTATACAGAAGCAGTTGTCTATGACCAAAGGAAACCGAACAGTAACGATTTCAGTGAAGCAAGTCGAAGGAAAAACGATATTCTGAAAATGAAATATAACAATTTAAGTGACACAAATCGAAGGAAAAGCTGTCGTCCGTGGTTCGTTTTTAGCTTAAAGCCACTACACACGACCCAATCTTCTGGGCCCGATCTGCAGGATCGGGTGGTGTGTAGGCTTGTCGGGACCGGTCGGGCCGACATTATTCGTGTCGGGTGTTTGGTCGAGGCGACCACACAATCTCCTAACTCTCTATTGCGACACACTGAAAGTTAAGTCGTGTGTAGGGCGATTGTGCAACTCGGGCCCATTTGTCGATATCCATTTCACAAATCGAATGGATCTAGTTCTTTAATCATATTTGTATGACTAAATTCTTTTCTCTGTAATGATCACTTTTAGTCCAATATTTTCTATTTGGTATCGACTTCAGTGACAACAAAGTAAATTAAATTCTTATTTTTTGATACCTAGAAGAAAGATCGCGCATGTTTTCAGAACAGAGCGAGCCAACCACCGTACGGTAGATGGGTAGTCCTGCAGATCGGGCCCAGCAGATTGTGTGTGTGGAGAGGCCTTTACGCTAGCTAAACCGCTAAGGATACATCTGCGAAATGTATTCAGAAGGCGCTGTTTCCACCCCAAGAAAGTTGTGGAAAAACTCAGGGAAACGTATAATACAAGGCCTATGGATCATGCCTATTATCGGGTATAGTACTACTTTTAAAGAATTACGTCTTTCTCATCTGGATTGCTCATGGCATTCGATATTCGATATTCAGTGCATGTGGACAAAAAAAAGTTGAAGTGGAAATAGCACCTTTTGAACAGACATTCCTCATCTATACTATGAGGATAAGAATTGTTGACCGGGCGAGTTGGCCGTGCGTGTAGAGGCGCGCGGCTGTGAGCTTGCATCCGGGAGATAGTAGGTTGGAATCCCACTATCGGCAGCCCTGAAAATGGTTTTCCGTGTTTTCCCATTTTCACACCAGGCAAATGCTGGGGCTCTACCTTAATGAAGGCCACGGCCGCTTCCTTCCAACTCCTAGGCCTTTCCTATCCCATCGTCGCCATAAGACCTATCTGTGTCGGTGCGACGTAAAGCCCCTAGCAACAAAAAAAAAAAGAATTGTTGAGCATATTAAGTTCCACAAAAAAGCCCGCGACAGCATATATATCTTTCTTTAACACATAGCCCACTGTAAGGGTTTTTATTTTACAGTTTGCAGAAAAAACGTCAAATTTAGAAAGAACTTTTAAAATTAAATCACTTAATTCTTATCAAAATAAATTGTTTATTCACCTAATGTAGATTAAAATGCAATGTCTTCGGACACTTCCGGCACTAAAAGTCAAACACCATTTCATTTAAGGGAAAATACTGGGAGATAATCATTTTCTTAACTAACTATATTATGCTTTGTAACATCTTCAGATTAATTGAAGCTCTTAATAAAGGAAGGACTGGGCGTCTTGGCTGTGCGGTTAGGCGCGCACAGATGTGAGCTTGCATCCGGGAGATACTGGGTTCGAACCCCACTTTTGCCACCCCTGAAGAGTTTTTTCCAATTTCATACCAGGCAAATGCTGGAGCTGTACCATAATTAAGGCCACTATACTTTAGGAGATACCGTCGTTTTCATTTTTCCGCGCGAACTTCATTCTGAAATGTAAAAGATAACGATGTAAGTGAAGCAAATCAAAGCAAAAAAGTGTAGTCCGTGCTTCTTTCTTTGCTCACGCTGGCTAAACCGTTAAAGAATTTTTCAGCACATGAAGTTCTACAAAGTTGTCCGCGACAACATATATCTATCCTCCCGCTTGCAGTAAAAAACAGTCAAATTTCAAAACAAGAGTGAATGAGTAGACTACGAGCCAACGCGCTTGCCTCTCACCAAAGCTTCGGCCAGCAGCTAACGTCAAGTTTAAGACGAGGGAAGAGTGGATGTGTTGCTAGTTCGTCTCTTTGTTCGATTCTCCTCGCCTTTTCTGTGTTCCGTCCGTGAGTATTTCGTTTCACAAGCTATTTGGAGTTTCCGTGGTTATATATCGCATGGCTTTACGTGCCGGGAGTGTCCGAGGACATGTTCGGCTCGTCTGGCGCAGATCTTTATATTTGACGCCCATGGGTTACCTGCACGTCTGGGGGTATGTGGTGGTGGTGGTGGTGGTGGTGATGTAGAGGGAGAGTGTAACCCAGTGTCGGCACGTACCTACTTCTGTCGACTAGCACCAAAATATCTGCTCAAGGCTTAACGTCGCCATCCGATGGACGAAACACCATCAACAGTGTCATATGCCCTCATTCCATATGGGACTGTGGAGAGGTTTGGAATTGAATCCAGGCTTTTGGCTCGCGATCTAGTGATTAAAAATTGCACACCACCGCCTCTCTTATCCTGCTGGCCAACATTCTAAAAGTGATGATTTTATCTCCACCGAGCTTCCTGCCGGCTAACTACGGTGTCAGACCATATAGACTGGATACGTTAACGATCATGGCCACCAGGCGGGCCAGTCGACGATGATCTGAATGAATGCTGTTGATGGTAAGGTTGATTATTGTTTTAAGGGGAAATGCCGGCTCTGTGGCTAAATGGTTAGCGTGTTGGCCTTTGGTCACAGGGGTCCTGGGATCAGTTCCTGGCAGGGTCGGGAATTTTAACCATCATTGGTTAATTCCGCTGATACAGGGGCTGGGTGTATATGTCTTCATCATCATTTCATCCTCATCACGACGCGCAGGTCGCCTACGAGAGTCGGATCAAAAAACGTGCACTTGGCGAGCCGAACCATGTCCTCGGACACTTCCGGCACTAAAAGCCAACCAAACACCATTTAATTTAAGGGGAAATACTGTGAGATAATTATCTTTTCTTGACTAACTATATTATGTCTTGCAAAATCATCAGATTAATTGAAGCCCTTAATAAAGGAAGGACCGGGCGACTTGGCCGTGCGGTTCGGGGTGCACAGCTGTGAGCTTGCATCCGGGAGATACTGGGTTCGAACCTCACTGTTGGTACGCCTGAAGATTTTTTCCCATTTTCATACCAGGAAAATGATGGAGCTGTACCTTAATTAAGGCCACGGCCGCTTCCTTCCCACTCCTGCGCCTTTCCTATCCCATCGTCGCCGTAAGACCTATCTGTGTCGGTGCGACGTAAAGCAATTTGTAAAAACATAAAAAAGAGAGGTATAGGCAAAAGAAAGTGAAGGGCTATGGAAGCCATTGAAATGAACGACTGCCTTGACCTTGCAAACCTAATGCCAGTGAGGTCGATGGGGTGGAATCGCAGAGCCTGACGCAAGAATATTAAAGCAATTCCAACAAGGATCCTCGTGATGATTCCTACCCCATGGCCCAGTACTTAACACTGCACAACTACAACAGACAAACTACATGAGTCTATTCATATTACTCCTTCAAAAGTCGGAATAATGTTTCACCTCCAAATCATTCCTAATTTTGTCAGAGACGATGTTGAACAATATTTAGGCCTATACAATGCTTTGTTGATGGTAATTATGACGAGTTTGGAAAAATAATTGGAATTGCTTCTAAAACAACTAAATCCCTCTAATTGCTTGTCAGATTATTCAAAATTATTCCAAATTTGACCATGTCTAGTTCCTGTTTTATCTCGCTGTGTAATGTAATCTTGCCGTTATTCGAAAACCTGATATCTGAGACACTTTCAAATGATCGAATGGATGCTCTCTGTGACTGATGTACTGGGGGTAAGTTATAGACTTCATGCATGTACTATGTCTTGTAACATCGTCAAATTAACGGGGGTATTAATTAAATATTCATTCGGTTTCATTTGCAAAGGAAGGAACTATTGAACATGCTAACCTAGCAAAGTCTATCCACATTCTGGAGTCACTCTTGATAATTATTGAAGTAAGCTTACCATGTTGCCATAGCACGATGTCAACTTTGTTGAAGTAAGAGCTGTATACGCCTAGTTACGCCAAAATTGAATCCTATAGTGTACAATACTATGGCATCTACAGTGGGTTTGAATGCAGTATGGTTACTCTCAGTGTATGTAGTGATGTATGCCATTTTCTTTCTATGTGTGTGTTTCCAGGTGCTTTTAACAGTATTTGATAATCATGTAAACATTTCTTACTTTTGCTTTGTTATAATTTGTATAATGCACTTCATATTGTATACACTATTTTGTAAAATTATGACTTGCCCTTTCTATATCATCGTACAGTTAAAATAATGTGATCAGATTTAAAAATACTGTAATAATGTGGTTATGTAAGAGGAAAATAAAGATTTAGAATACGCGACAAAACATACCACGCAACATAGCGTACCACGCGGGTGGACGGCTACCTGCGAGGGTCTTGTAATGACACTTAAAATGTATACGATGCTACAAAACGTACCACTCAATGGGAGGCGTAAGGAAAATTTATCAGAAGCGTTTATCGAAATTATTTATATAGTTCTGCTGATAATAATTGCTTGTGGCTATTTCTAGCCGAGTGCAGCCCTTGTAAGGCACCCTCGGAAGATGAAGGCGGGCGACATCTTCCTTGTGTAGGTAACTGCGCGTTGTGGTGGAGGATAGTGTTATGTGTGGTGTGTGAGTTGCAGGGATGTTGGGGACAGCACAAACACCCAGCCCCAATGAAGGTTAAAATTCCCGACCCGGCCGGGAATCGAACCTGGGACTCTCTGAATCGAAGGCCAGTACGCTGACCATTCAGCCAACGAGTCGGACAGTTCTGCTGATTTCCATCATATTTGATTCTGGGTTTGAACTGACTAAATGATATATTGTTTGCAGCCATTATGGCGTGTTTAAGATCAGCTATGGTTACGCTCTCGTCAACATTTTCTTCTTTTGAGTCATTCCATTTTCTGCGTATAGGCTATTTTCTTCAAACAGGATGGATCTCAAAGTTCCATTTTCTTCGTAATGACACTTCATTATTATTTTAAGCCGTTCGACATACTTTATATCCCTTTTCTCTTAAAACCTTCAATATTCAACTCTGATCTAAAAAAATGCACCGGTTATTTTTTTGCTCTCTCCTTTCAAACAAATGATCTCGTTTTTCATTCCAGGTTTTGGCCTTTATAAGAGGGTGTTTTGCTGGTTGTTCCAGCCCTCCGGCCTTTGTAGTTCGATGTCACCTTTGAGTACAGTAGCACATTTCTTTTGAAATGTTCGGGTTTTCTAACCGATTATCTAGCCTTCCATCATGAACTTCCTATGTACATACGAATGCCAGAGCTGCACACATGCGTATACGGAAACGAATTTTATTTTCTCGGTACTCGGCCGAAAGTCCTAGTTCTTGAACTGAACGCCAAAGGCATTTCTTCAAATGGAAGACTTATCCACTGATCTCTGTCAAAGAATATTCTTGCCGAACCGCAGTTCTAAATCCACGTTTTCCACTCCGGAATAGCCTGAAGTATAAGCCAAAATATGCAAATGTAGGTCTCTTTTTTCTAATTGGGTAATAGAGCAAACACGTCGGGGTTGATATTGCGTTCTTTATCCGTGCTCCTAATATCTGCACGAATGCTGTGTAACTGAGAAAACTGTTTTGTAGAGCACTTAAACGTACTGTCCATAAAAGAATGACTAAACCATTTCAAGCTCTCTTTGCCTTTCTTGCCACAAAAAATATTATTCTGTTCTCTTCTCAATCTTCAGCTAACAGGAAAGAAATACCATCAAGCATCTTCAGTGTTTGTTCATCGAAAACTACTTCTTTGCAGTTGTTACGCTTTTTTCTATTTCCTCACGCCTTACATTTTTGCCGCTGTGAAGTTTTTCTCATTGACTCCTGGCTGTATTTAGGCTACAGAGTCGTACCTGTAAGAACATAATGTTGTAATAAACCGTTGTTTACGGTATAATACAAGGCCTTGAAATAGAGCCCGTAAGACGCTATCGAAGTGGTCACACTGAAGCTCAATGCCGGGCCGCTACCAGGTTCGCGCCTTTAAAAGTGTTTATTAATTGAGTTGGACGTGAGTGTATGTATTCGTCTGATGTTAAGCATTCGCAGTTCCAGTCACGATTTATTCACGAGAAATCAAAGGTAGTGGAATTTCGTTTCACAAGTTTCCAGTGAATGTTCAATTTCAAAACATTATGCCCAGGAAGTGTTACGCATGAGATACGATTTCCAGCTGATGAAGTTTTGATCCGAGTTACGTCATAAGAATCGTGCGATTCCAAAATTTGTCACTGGACTTTTTTTGTAAACAATGCTACCGTGACCGGCTATCATTTGAGAGGCCTCTTCAATCTCAGAAATCTTAAATTAGGAAACCAATCGGAAAAATAATTTGCCCAACAAATTTGTAGAAAATGAATGTAGCAAGGGCTAAAAATATTGTATTTTTCCATGAAACAATCTCTGGTTTGAAAAGTATGGAGGTGGTTTGTCCCGAGAGCATTAAATACAGTTTAAAATAAACCATTTGTTTTATGGAACATTTTATGAAATTGTTCGATGCACATGACGTCTGCAACACCCACATGGGACATATTCCAGGAATGAGAACAAACGAGCATCTTTAAGTACTAAAGAGGAACGCCTCAGATGGTTAATTAATGATTTCCTGTCATATATTAAGAAAATTCAAATGCATTCAGAGAAAGTAAAAAGACTCACGAGGGAAATGTATCTGGCATAGATCTTGACTACCCAATCCGCTGTGGCCTGCGTAAAATACCTCATAAGTTTACATTTGCATTATGCATTGACGAGGAACCTAACAAGCGATGACATCGAGCTCTTCTTCAGCTACCTAAGACGCCAAGCGGAATACAATGGCATTATGGTTCGTGTGGCAGAAGAACTAACAGACAGTAAAGGCTGTTTAGAACATATCTCTTCTCCAACTACTCAAAGTCCAACATTGTGTCTTATTCGTTTTCAAGATCGAGGAGCCCTCAGATACCGAAAATCATCGTCTGTGGCACTTCTGCAGTGAACGACGGAATTTGTCACCTGCGCTGCGCAGTACTTGCACCGAAGAGAGTTACTAAAAGGTGTACTTTTTTTTCTTCCGAAAGACATGTTCATGAGTGAAATTAAGTGTAGAAAGTGTAAAGACGATATAAACCACCTCTTTTTATACTATGAAAATTTCTAAGACCTCTATTAGACAACATTGCTTCGAGCCACTCAAGTAGAAGATAGAAAGTTTTGAAACTTGATAAGAAGCCCCGCAAAAGGAAAGTTTTGAAACTTCAATGACATATCCAAGCCAATGAAGCACCGCTCTATAAGTAAAGTACTGCCAATACTCGCGAAAACATTCAGTTCTTTTTATATAGGATATAATTTACTTATTGACATATTCGGCCAAATGAATACAAGGGTACAAGAACGCGATCCTAGTGGCTGTGCATTTCCATGAGTGCATTTCAAGGCCTTGTATTATAACGTAGGCAACGTAATAAACACATGAAGCAACGAAGAAACTATCACTACAACTATGACGCACCAAGCTAGTTGGCCGTGCGGTTAGGGTCGCGCAACTGTGAGCTTGCATTCGGGAAATAGTGGGTTCGAATCCCACTCTCGGCAGCCCTGAAGATGGTTTTCCGTGGTTTCTCATTTCCACACCAGGTAGATTCTGGAGCTGTGCTTTAATCAAGGCCACGGTCGATTCTTTCCCACTTCTGGTCCATTCCCTTCGTCGCCATAAGACCTATCGGTATCGGTGGGACGTAAAGCGAATTGTATGTATATGTATATTAATTGAAGACGGCGATATGTACAGGTGTAACAATAAGTACGATCAAGCTTGCAGGACATATTTCTCATGCGTAAAAGAAAATATGTTATGTTGACATTGGTCCGGAAACACTTTATTTCCATGTTATAATTTATTTTCTACAACTCTATATAGTACATTAATCATGTGAAACACACAGAAACAGATCGTTCCAGCATACCATATTTTCTTACTCGTACATGAATTGCTCAAAATGCCCTCCGTTAGCATTGATACATGCATCAACCGGCCGTCGCATTGAATCCCGGATGCGCTGATATCAATCCGTTTGTCTTCTGACTCCGTTTGAGTCCTAGCCCTTCTCCCTCTCCCGTAGTAAAAGGGAGGACACCACAACCCAAACAGCTAGAGTATAGTGCCAAGTTTCGTCGCGATAAAAAATCACAGCTCGATAGCTGCAGTCGCTTAAGTGCGGGCAGTATCCAGTATTCGGAAGATAGTGGGTTCGAACCCCACTTTCGGCAGCCCTGAAGATGGTTTTCCTTGGTTTCCCATTTTCACACTAGACAAATGCTGGCGCTGTACCTTAATTAAGGCCACGGCCGCTTCCTTCCCAGTCCAAAACATCGTCGCTGCGACGTAAAACCAGTAGCAAAAATCAAACTCAACCGTCCTCGATTGAAAAATAAATAGTTCAAAGCTCGTAGCTCTGGGCGGGGTTTTACTTACTCTGGTTGCCGGCAATGGTGAGCAAAACGTTCACCAAATGAGAAATTCGTGGAAGTGCCTCGGTTAGCAACCTGACAACCTCTTACTGAAAACTAGCCAACTTTAATGTTAATTACTTTATTTATGCTACGACAAATGATTACGCGATGCGCTATTCTCATTAAAACACTACCGGATGACTCAGAGGCGACAGAAATTGTGACATCTGACGGACATGAATTACGGAAAACTAACTTCACTACTTAATCAGCCTATTAAGAGGAGTTCGTGCCCGAAATCAGGGACAATTCTGAGGAGCTACAAATATCGCATTGCCACAAATGCCAATCGCTCGGCCGCACTAAGGCGAAAGTGCGTGAAATGTAGCGGACTGTATGTACATGGGAATTGCCGTTCAAGGAATACGGAAGGCCTTAGATGCGCTAACTGCTCTGGACAGTACACAGCTACCTTCAGGTAGTGCCTGAATTACCTCAAGATAATAAGACGTCTTCAAAAGATGAACGCTCCACGGACTGAAGAAACGAATTCTCACTCCACCGACTAAAAGGACTACACCACCTTTTCCTCCACCCACTAACTCCTGGGCAGGTAAGAACAAATTCGACTGTCTCCCAACAGTCGAAGATGATTGAAGGAATTCGGACCATAATACTACTTTCCCCTCGTCGTAAAATGTAGCAAAGATAAACCCACCAAAAATCTCATCCAAACCCCAAGAACTCCAATTCGCGGTATGTCACACGACTAGAAATATCTTAACAGTGATTGTAAGAATACGACATACACTTACTTCCCCTGCCCTCTGATGCACTGAAGGCAGCATAGTTCCAGAAATACATGAGACAACCTGCCAGCACTTTATTGAGTTCCTCCCTGCGCGTCTAGCTGCTGTCTATGCTGCACAAGGCATTACTCTGGGTAGTAGCTAGTGATCATAATGGTGTAACCTGACTGGGTAGGACATAAAATTGAAACCAGGAATTAATTTTGTAATACTAAACAGCATTCAGAACATCAGCAATAAATATGGAAATACAGATGTCCTTTTGGCATTAATTTGGATATTTCAGTTAGTGTTTGGCTGCTCTTAACGGCAGTACTTGGAAGTTGCATTGAATGGCAGGGAGTTGAATACAGTGACCGCATGTGATCCTCCACGATACTCGTAGCTTCATAAACAATAATTGTTAATGGAAATGTTTCTACAATAAACTCATAATTTAAAACTTGATCTGGTTCATGTTGTGGGTTACTGTAGTCACATCCTAGTTCGTGAACCATGGGCAACGGCTGAGTGGCCTAGTAAGTGGTCCTGAGAGTCGGGATACCAGTTGCTATAGAATGGGAGTGGGCATCTCGGACATATTCTGAGTCGTGGCCCTCTTTGTGCTCAATCGGCCAGGACTATACAATCCACCGGTGGTCCCTAACCCGTCAGAGGAGAGATCCTCGCTAGGACTATGTGTAAGTAGGGTAGCACTGCTTCATGAATTTACCGAGCTCAGAACATTTTAAGCAAGCCTCGGATCTATGAGAGTAACGGAGTCCCACTCTCATTTGACAGGCGAGATACTCCTTGGAAATAACTTGGCGAACGAAATGGAATTCGATGGGGAGCTATCAATATTAATGGGGCTTATGGAAGAAAGAAAGTAGAACTGGCTGTCAGCAAAGATGCTGCAACTGGATGTACTAGGAGTAAGTGATATTCGGGTAAGGGGAGATAACGAGGAAGAGATAGGAGATTATAAAGTGTACTTGACGGGTGTTAAAAAGGGAAGGGCAGAGCCTGGGGTAGGGCTCTTTATCAGGAATACTATTGCACGCAACATAATTTCTGTTAGGCACGTAAATGAGCGAATGATGTGAGCAGATATGGCAGTTGGAGGAATTAGGACGAGAATTGTCTCAGTGTATACACCATGTGAGGGTGCAGATGAGGATGAAGTTGATAAGTTTTATGAAGCATTGAGTGACATCGTAGTCAGAGTCAACAGCAAGGATAGGATAGTACTAATGGGCGATTTCAATGCGAGAATTGGAAATAGAACTGAAGGATACGAAAGAGTGATTGGTAAATGTGGGGAAGATATAAAAGCTAATGGGAATAGGAAGCGTTTGCTGGACTTCTGTGCTAGTATGGGTTTAGCAGTTACGAGTACATTCTTCAAGCGTAAGGCTATTCACCACTACACATGGGAGGCTAGGGGTACCAGGTCCATAATAGACTATATCTTAACCGACTTCGAATTCAGGAAGTCTGTTAGGAATGTACGAGTTTTTCGGGGATTTTTCGATGATACAGACCACTATCTGATCTGTAGTGAAATCTGTAGGGTAAAGAAACTGAAATCTGTCTGCAAACGAATAAGGGTAGAAAATCTACAGGACGAGGAAATTCGCCAGAAGTACATGGATATGATTAGTGAGAAGTTTGGAACAGTGGGCAGTAAGCAGGTTCAGGATATAGAAAGAGAATGGTTTGGCATACAGGGATGCTGTAGCAGAAACAGCAAAGGAATGCCTAGGAACGAATGTGTGTAAAGACGGGAAAAAGCGAACATCTTGGTGGAATGATGAAGTGAGAGCAGCATGTAAACGTAAAAAGAAGGCTTATCAGAAATGGCTCCAAACAAGGGCCGATGAAGACAGGGAATTGTACGTAGATGAAACAAACGGAGCGAAACAAATAGTTGTTGAATCCAAAAATAAGTCGTGGGAAGCTTTTGGTAATAACCTGGAAAGGCTAGGTCAAGCAGCAGGGAAACCTGTTTGAACAATAATAATCTTAGGAAGGGAGGAAAAAACGAAATGAACAGTGTTTTGAGTAATTCAGGTGAACTCATAATAGATCCCAGGGTATCACTGGATAGGTGGAGAGAATATTTTGAAAATCTTCTCAACGTAAAAGGAAATCTTCCCGGTGGTGCCGCGAACGACCAAGCTTATGGGGAGGAAGAAAATGATGGTGAAATTACGCTTGAGGAAGTGGAGAGGATGGTAAATGAACTCCATTGTCATAAAGCAGCAGGAGTAGATGAAATTAGACCTGAAATGGTGAAGTATAGTGGGAAGGCAGGGAATAAATGGCTTCATAGAGTAATAAGATTAGCATGGATTGTTGCTAAGGTACCTTCAGATTGGACAAAAGCAGTAATTGCACCTATCTATAAGCAAGGGAACAGGAAGGATTGCAACAACTATCGAGGTATCTCATTGATTAGTATACCAGACAAAGTATTCACTGGCATCTTGGAAGGGAGGGTGCGATCAGTCGTTGAGAGGAAGTTGGATGAAAACCAGTGTGGTTTCAGACCACAGAGGGGCTGTCAGAATCAGATTTTTAGTATGCGCCAGGTAATTGAAAAATGCTACGAGAGGAATAGGCAGTTGTGTTTATGTTTCGTAGATCTAGAGAAAGCATATGACAGGGTACCGAGAGAAAAGATGTTCGCCATACTGGCCATACTGACAATTGGGCTTCAGTGAGAATTGATGGTAGAATGAGTTCTTGGTTCAGGGTACTCACAGGGGTTAGACAAGGCTGTAATCTGTGACCTTTTCTGTTCGTAGTTTACATGGATCATATGCTGAAAGGTATAAACTGGCAGGGAGGGATTCAGTTTGGTGGAAATGTAGTAAGCAGTCTGGTCTATGCTGACGACTTGGTCCTAATGGTAGATTGTTCCGAAAACCTGCAGTCTAATATCTTGGAACTTGAAAATAGGTTCAATGAGTATGGTATGAAAATTAGCGTTCCGAAGACTAAATTGATGTCAGTAGGTAAGAAATTCAACAGAATTGAATGTCAGATTGGTGATGCAAAGTTGGAACAGGTAGATTATTTTAAGGATTTAGATTGTGTGTTCTCCCAGGATGGTAATATAGTGAGATTGAATCACGGTGTAATAAAGCTAATGCAGTGAGCTCGCAGTTGCGATCAGCAGTATTCTGTAAGAAGGAAGTCAGCTCCCAGACAAAACTATCTTCATCGGTCTGTTTTCAGACCAACTTCGTTTTACGGTAGCGAAAGCTGGGTGGACTCAGGATATCTTATTCATAAATTAAAAGTGACAGACATGATAGTAGCGAGAATGATTGCTGGTGCAACCAGGTGGGAACAATGGGATGAGGGTATTTGGAATGAGGAGATAAATGCTAATTTAGGAATGAACTCAGTGAATGAAGCTGTACGCATAAACCGGCTTCGGTGGTGGGTTCATGTGAGACGAATGGAGGAGGATAGGTTACCTCGGAGAATGATGGATTCTGTTATGGAGGGTAAGAGGAGTAGAGGGAGACCAAGACGACGATGGTTAGACTCAGTTTCTAACGATTTAAGGATAATAGGTATAGAACACAATGAGGCCACAGCACTAGTTGCAAACTGAGGTTTGTGGCGACGTTTAGTAAATTCACAGAGGCTTGCAGACTGAACGCTGAAAGGGATAACAGTCTATAACGATGATGTGTGTATGTATGTATGTATGTATGTATGTATGTATGTATGTATGTATGTATGTATGTATGTATGCGTGTGTGTAAAACTTGATATTGTGAATAAGCTGTGCCTGCTTATATAAACTAATTGAATTATTTCATTTTTCACATTTATATTATGTAGCAGTTTTCTGTAGGACTTCATATATTGTTTTAGTTCGACTGACATACGAGTGTAAACTTTTTCCTTTTTTAGCGTATATCTGTATTAAACCACTTGTTATTCCGCATCAAAGTTTTTAAGAAAGTTCTGTGGCGTCAGTTGTTTTATTTATGCCAATGCATATAAAATAACGGAAAGAGTAGTAATTGCATCACAATTCTTTCCTACGAGCACCCATATCAGGAAGGCTCTAAAGACAACTGAAATTGATTTCTGTTTTGAATTATTGTAAAACTTTTTTTTATATAGGCCTATATATATGTGTGTGTGTGTTTGTATATGTGTTTGGCCTACATGTGTTTATACTCAAGTATTATTATCTTCGTACAATATTATAGAAGCATTTGGTGAATTCTAGTAACTTTTTATTTTGATAGTATTCTAACACTCTTGTTTATACTATGCTTGGTTGATGGCTTATGATTAAATTTGTTGCTTTGGTTTTATTATCTTTTCGGTTGTCTTTGTAAGTACTAAGCCTAATTTGTTTATGCTCTGTAGCTGAGTTCTCAACTTTCTTTAATATCTAGCAGGTTGAAATTTACAATGCCGGCTTTAGCTACAAATTCTTGCTGTTAATGTCCAACTACATCCTACCTTTCTTCCTTTCATTATGCAGTCCGAATACTTTTGGCAGCATCTGCCAAGAGTGTACCCGATGTCTATTTGTCATATGATATATCTGATTCATGATTGAATCTGATAACATCTAAAATAACAAGATAATAATCATGTATCCTCATATATGGGATCCTTAGTCTGTTAATTTAATTACAGGCGTGTAAAGTAACAGGTATTGCTTCGAAATCAAAACGAAATCTCCACATATTTTTGTGGCAAACATCTGTTTGGTCTGACCGCATATTTTAAAATGCAATTTTGTTCAAAAATTGACCGACTCTTCTGTACTTAGGGTCTCGGTATCGAATCCATGAGCTGTCGATTGACATTGAAGAGTATGTAAATGTGAGAGACCCGTGTCGGTAGATGTACTAGCACGTTAATGAACCACTTTTTAAGGCAACATTCTGACTTCAGTGTGCCTTAACTCCTATAGCAATTGAAGGAACGTTAAACGCGCATCATTATATTAATCGTCTAACTTGTAAGAGGTTTATATTCAGATTCTGTACTTATCAAAAACATCTTATTTATAGTAAGTCTATTGTAAGACTGAGTTTTAATTCATGTGTCAAAATTTTAATTTATTTTAGAGAACTAAGACTGCTCAATTTGTCTAGTTTATATTTTTATATGTATTTTTGTTCTAGAGAATAGCATTTTTTGTACAATTTTAGCTAACGCACACTTCTCTCAAATTATGAGCGGCGGAGAAAAAGTTGAAGTCCTCATGGTCATTCACGACCAAAAGTTAGGATGATAATGATCATATTCTCATGTAGTTACTGGTTTAATACATTTCAATACAAACTCAGGTATACGAATTTAGAAATATTTTGAAGGCTAAAATACTTTGTAATTCCCATCGTTACATACAAAGATTGGAGTAACACTCGAGAGCAGTGGTCACCTAATGTGTCTCGTAAGAAATGCTTTAGAGCTAGATTCACAATGAGATGTCACAAATTCGATTAGCCTGCATGGAAGTAATACTGAGTTGCGGAAATCTCGGCTGGCTGCTGCGGATGACTTTGATTGTGCTTTACACTCAACATGTGCCTGTCCTAGAGAGGACGCGCTTTTTTTTTTTGTCGTCGAGAAGTGTATTATACCAAAGTTGATCATCTGGGCGCCCGTTGGGGCTAGCCCAGTGTGGCCGGATTCGCTTATCTGAAATGGGGGCAGCTTGCGTACCAAGTGTACGTTAGTCAAGCAAGAGAGCGAACACACTCGACACGGGACAGCCAGTGGTGACGAGGGGATAAAATAAGGGGATTTTAAATTTTAGCTTTGAAAACCCCGTAATATTACTTCATGGTGCGGCGAAAGTATGATCGTTGATTTCGTGGTACGCCAGTCTAAAAGTTTGGAAACCCCTGCAGTAAGGGAAACGTATTGTACAGATGAAGTTCCTCAGACTGACCAATATGCAATACATATAATCTTCATTCGATGTGAATGTATGGCTAATGACGAAACTGACAAATTCTGAGAACTGGCCTCATCTGACTCCAACCACCAAGTACGCTTTTCGAGCTGTCGTATCAGGCTTAGGACCAGTGGCGACTGCTCACCATCAGGCTGGGAGGGCTCATGTCTGGGTAAGAGAGAATAGCTAAATATTTCGACTGGTGATTCATCAAGGCATGTGTTAGTAAGAGGACGCCATTGTGCGTCTTCGGTGCTGTAGAATGGTAAGCCCCTATCGTAAGACCGACCTGCCCCATTTCAACCGGTTGCCGCTACCTAGGACGATAGAGTAAGTGTCACACGGATATTTTTTTCTGACGGAATATTCCTGTAGTAAATCATCCCGAAAAAATGAACCTAAACTAGTTCCGTGACAATTTTCATACGGTTGTACGTTCGTGTTATTTCTTCATAGCACCGAACGAGTTAGCTATAGGCCCTACTGTTTGGGTCACGCAGCTGTCCGCTTGCATTCGGAAGTAGTGAGTATGAACACCACTGTAGCAGCCCTGAAGATAGTTTTCCGTGCTTTTCCTTTTTTCACGCCAGGCAAATAATAGGCTGCACTTTAAGCCGACGGTCGCTTCTTTCTCAATTCTAGCCCATTCTGATCCCCTCGTAGACACAACACCTATGTATCTACGTCGATGCGGCGTGAAACAGATAACATTATTATGTCTTCATAGCAAGGCGAGGAATTACCCCTAGTTCATTGACCATAGTGGTATCTATAAAATGCTCTTTTTTATGTTCTTGTTTATTTAGCAGTTAGTATGAATATTCCTACCTAAAATACTATACCACAGTTTTGTAGGGCATTACGGTACAGACTGCATTTTTATTTACACCTCCACCCCGACCACCAACGTTTCTTCCTTTGTTCCGTAACATACCCAGTGTTATGTTTATAGTATGTCTGCAACAACTAAGTCTTTATCCTTCTAACCTTTGGCTAACATGTGGCTTGTTTGTGTTTTTCTTGCAGTTCGTGATTCCTGCTTCCTCTCCACCCCCGTTGCCCTCTCGTAATCGCCCTATGTCCTCTCCTTCTCAGAGTCCACCACCTCTACCCCCTCGCCAATACCAGCACCTCTTGCCATGCTCGGAAGGTGTTGAGCTTACTGGATCGCAATTGTCAACGACTAACCATTGCGTAAGTAACATTTGCTTCTCCATTATTGTGTGACTTCTGTCGTACCACAACCTGTTACTATACCTGTTATTCTTTATGAGTGTTAAGTGGATTTCCTTCTCTATTAAAATAAATTCCTGGCTTCGGTAACAATTTTGAATAAGCTGATGTAGCCATACATGACTTGAAATAATGCTCTCTGTATACTAGTAAGAAAAAGATGAAATAAATAAATCTGCCGCCGCGTGTCCTTTGATTTAGGAAGGCAATTCTTATGGTGTAGATTAGATGGGCATCTTGACTCCATGTAAATACTAGCTACCCGCCCCGGTTTCACAGTAGAGCAATTTTGAATTTATGTTGGACATGATAACCGATTGTTTCTCACCAAGTTGGCCGCGATTCGAATCCTGGTCTGTGAGAGTGGGATTTTTGACATGAGAAGTCACGTCCCTTTGGTAAGGATACCAAGTAAAACTTGATATCTTGTGTCTGTGATCGAGATATTAAGAGCAAAATAAAACTACAGGCTTGTTTATTTTTTAATGTTGAATTTATAATCACTTTATACCATTTCCAAAATTCGGCAAGAAATATGTTAAAACGCTGTAAAATAAAATAATATGGCAGAAAGGTATTTAATGTGCATCAATGTTAGAAATTGGAGTAAATTAAAGTAACATGAAATGACAGAGAAATAGAGATTAGGCATACATAACGCGTACTTATAATTGAGATAGAAAAATTCACTGAATGATTCCATGGTGGAGCATATTCTTGGTTCGAAAGGAACCGCCTACGGCGATTCCCTTCGGTTCCTTGCATGGTGCAACTTTTTTCATCTCAGAATGTACACTCTTGACGTCTACTAGGCCTATTACAGTTCTTAAAATTCACATCTCAGTATTAGTGATGATGATGATGATGATGATGATGATGATGATGATGATTATGATATAAACACCAGTAATTTATTTACACATAACTTATTACTTGTTAACAGGATGAACTTGTGCCGTGCTCTTTAGGAAATAACTTACACCGTAATTTCTGGTACCGCATATACAGTAGCTGTACTACTAGATGATTCGGAATTGAAGAAGAGACCCTCTTGTCTTGGTCTTTCCCGCAGTGGAAGATCATGACTGCTAAACGCACAAAGTCATTGGATTATACCTTAAAAGTCGATTATGATATAAGATTATTCTTTCCATATCCTCTCACTTGGAACAAAAGGGATTGATCACAAAACAGTCTCTTCTTCCTCTTTTTATACCACTTTTCCCACACCTGTGGGGTCGCGGGTGTGAACTGCCTCTCACATTTGGATTTAGCCTTGTTTTACGGTCGCATGCCCTTCCTAACGCCAACCCTGTATGATCACCAAATACAATATTAACGGAGAATCTTGTATTTGATTCTTAAGAGTCATGTATGGCACATCATGCGCTTCTGATGCTTTTTGGTTGGCAGTGTACCATTCTCGTTGCACTCATGGTATTCATTTTTCTTTTTTTTGTACTGAAGCTTTGTGTTGTATTGGTGGTGGTGGTGGTGACGGCGACGATGTTGATGATGAGACTTATGCTTACGCATTCTCAGTGGCATTGGAGTGTTAGTCTGATTTCTTCTATGCTTGAGTCTCTCATTTTGATGTTTTAATTTCATTCAAAGTTAAGAAGTTCATTTCTCGCACTTACGTTACAGAAAACGGTATTAACACATTAATTACCCTTACCGTCTTGTGGACGGTTTACGTCTCAAAACTCACGGGCTAGAATTGGTAGAAAATAGTATCAAAACTCACGACTAGAAACTACTGTCGGCGTAGAAAGTATGTGCGGTCGAGTTTAAACGCTCCAATCTAAAATATCACACCATCGTAAATATTGTTTTATTTTGCGTTCTTTGGTGATATTTGCATATTTTTATTATGTTTCTTGTCAACGTTATATTAGGCGGAATGCAAAAAAGTACCTATTTTCTTGCCCGTTTTGTTTGTAAACAAAAGTTTGTAGTACCATTACTTGAAAACGTACTGTCCGATTTTCATGAAATTTAGGTGGATTATGGAATGTACTGTTATAAATATATTCCTGAAGTTTAGTTACGGTACTTTACACACTTTGGCAAAACAGGATTTTTTTTGTAAAAGGTTGTCCGTTTGATACTGGGTGGTCTTCCGAAATAGATGAGTTCATCAGAAAGGTCTGACGTTTTTTGGTTTCAAATCGTTATATGCCGAAAACGTACCATGATTTCTGTATTTTATATTGATTTTTATTTGAAAGCGAGCAAGCGATATGCATTCAGGCGTATCAAGCAGCTTGAGCAAAGGGTTGTCCAGTAAGCGGGCAAACCCCGCTGCGTAACCCCGCTTTCACGATAAGATGACAAGCAGGTGAATTATGGTATTTCCAAACTTATTTGTGGTGTAGTTATTTGCATTCATCTGGGCTTTCAGTATCAGGCTGTATTGCTCTGAGTTAAAAATGCCTCCGAGGTCATGCTTTACGGAAGGTAAAGCATGATAGTAAATGCAATTTGCTTTTTCACGCTAGAGGGAGAAAGGCTACATGAAAACCGATGTCCTGTGTGCCAACGAGTGGCAGATTGTCTTGGTATTACGCTTCAATCACTGCAGAAACGTAAAGCGGAAAATGCTCCATGCGAAAAATTCGTGTGCTGATTTATTGACCCCGTCTAAGAGGAAGAGGATATCGAGCGGACGGCCGAGTATGCAAGTGGATCAGTTAACTACTGGATTAATCCGCAGGTCTATTCACGAGTTCTTTCTGGAGAAACTGTTTCCAACTATTAAAAAATGAAGGATAAACTTGAAAAAATATGCCGAACTTCCCAATTATGTCGTGTACAAAGCTTCGTCAACTGATTAAAGGCATTGGTTTTAGGTTTAAAAAAATTAAAAAAGCCTGTCCTAATGGAATTAGTGTCTGTTCCTGCTTCACGGCATGCATTTTAAAGAAAAATATGACGACTCGGAGAAAGTGGGTATACAGTACATTACACAGATGAGACTTGGTGCGGTCAAAATCACATGGTTAAATATGCCTCGCAAGAAAACGTAATAGGGGCATTGAGTTTCAATTCCTCAAACTACGACTGCTATCGCGGACATTTACCGGAGGTTTTTGGATGGAGAGGGGGCTTTAGAACCTCGTCTGGTGGCGGAAACGTGTAATTATACTATATATAAGTAGTGAAGACAGCTTTTTGGAAAGGGCGAAACTCTAATTTATAGGAAAGAAAGGAACTGGAGACTGTCACGAGGAGATGAATTCTCGGCATTTTGAGGAATGGTTTCGCAAAATTATAATGAAACTCCGGTCGAAGTCGGCTGTTGTGATTGATAAAGCACCTTACCATACGATGCTTGACCCGGAAACAAAAAAACCCAACGATGGCTTGGCTGAAGACTATTATTTCCTGGATAGAGGAAAGGAACATTTCTCTGCTTCCCGATGCCTCCAACTTGAATAATTAACAAAAGCCGCTCTGATTGATCACGCTAAGCTTTATTTTGGAATTCCGCGAAAGAGACGACCAAATTACGAAAGAATTGCGCCAAGATGTTGCATTGGTGTGGTTGCCTGTCACGCATTGCGAGTTAAATGCCATAGAACTCGTCTGGGCTTACGTGAAAAATAAAATAACAAGTATTAATATGGCAAATGCACAAGAAAAAGGGAACCGTGAAAATGTAATCAGAACTCTGTGTGAGGAAACTTTACATTCCGTGACACCTGAACTTTGGAAAAAGTGTGTAATGCACGTACATAAAGTTGAGAATTATTATTGGGAGAAAGTTCCTCTCTCAGAAAATACGTTAATGACACAGCCTCTTATTAATCCTGAGGACTCGCATTCCGAAAGTGACAATGATAATTTCAATTTCAGTGATGATATATCAGATGCAGATGAATAAATGACTTACGCAAACAGATGCTTACATTGTAAATAGTAACCATTATACAATACGGCATATATATTGTGCATAATATTCTAAATCTACAAAACACGAAAATAATGTATAAAAATAAAATAAAAAACATTTCTAAAGCTGCCGTTGGAGATCCAAAGCCCTTGTGTGAAAAGCTGATGGGAAACTGTAAATATGCGACAAGTCAATTAGAAACTTTCGCTAATGTAACACGTAAGCGCCAAAATAGAAGTAAACACGTTCAGGCTTGCGCTAACTGGCCTTACCTGTTTTAGCTGATTTCACGCCGGAGCATCTATCACTCGCTTCCAAATAAAAATCGGTATAAAATTCAGAGTCCGCCTCTGTGGTGTAGTTGTTAGCGTGATTAGCTGCCACCTCCGGAGGTCCGGGTTCGATTCCCGGCTCTGCCACGAAATTTGAAAAGTGGTATGAGGGCTGGAACGGGGTCCACTCAGCCTCGGCAGGTCAACTGAGTAGAAGTGGGTTCGATTCCCACCTCAGCCATCCTGGAAGTGGTTTTCCGTGGTTTCCCACTTCTCCTCCAGGAAAATGCCGGGATGGTACCTAACTTAAGGCCATGGCCGCTTCCTTCTCTCTTCCGTGCCTGTCCCATCCAATCTTCCCATCCCTCGACAAGGCCCCTGTTCAGCATAGTAGGTGAGGCCGCCTGGGCGAGGTACTGGTCATTCTCTCCAGTTGTATCCCCCAACCCAAAGTCTGAAGCTCCAGGACACTGCCCTTGAGGTGGTAGAGGTGGGATCCCTCCCTGAGTCCGAGGGAAAAATCAACCCTGGAGGATAAACAGATTAAGAAGAAGAAGATAAAATTCATGTCGTCTTTATTCTTGAACGTAACAGGCGCTCAGCCCCAAATACATGTTCACAATAAAAAGATAATAATAAAAATAAAAAACTTGCAAAAACAGGAAAAAGGAACAAAGAAAAAAACAACACGTGACTCTCAGGGCATGCCATGAGGTCCATCAGATACTCCGGAAACGTGACACTCCCTAAGGAGGATCACCACAGTAGTCATCCTCAGTCCCTACATGCCACGCCCATCGACCCCGCTGGATAAAAAAAAAACGACTGATTGTCCGGCCATGACCGCCCTCCCATGATGGCACGACCGGCCCTATCCGTGGGGCCCGTAAGACTCTCCCAACCAACCCTACCAGATGACAGTGCAGCTTTCTCACCATTCTATTAGCGGCCGACCTTGTGAGGCTGTAACCGCTCTCCTACTATACCCCGCCTCTCTCCTCTTTGTTCTGCATATATATAACTTTTATTTGTAATGGGTAGGCCCGGTTCCTACCCCTCCTCTTCCGGGGATGCCCTGCTCTCTCTTACCAACTACTCCTTGCCATCACTTCCTGTACATAAATCCTGAGAAAACTGCACCTATCCACATCTAAAACAAATAATAATAATAATAATAATAATAATAATAATAATAATAATAATAATAATAATAATAATAATAATAATAATAATAACAATAATAATAATCTACTAATAATACAAAACTGAAGCTCTATATACTAACTGGCTACCTGAACGAAATTCTCCTTAACTACCCTAACATACTAAATATATCCGATACAAGATCATTTTAGCTGTAGAAGTCACCAACTCCTCTTTTCAGTACACTCATCAAGTGTCCTTATGCACTCAGCAACTTCCGTCACATTCATTGTTCCCTGACCTACTCCCTATCGATACCAAAACAACGATAGTCAGCAATTACATTCCATCCTGCCATATCACAAACAAAAAATCCACTACCTTTGCAAAATAACACATCATTTACCCAACTCCACCCACTCAACTATGTACCCAGCACCAGTCCTCCCCTCACCATTAATTTTATCATACAATCTCCATCTAGTGCATATCATCAAATTATTAAACAAGCTTCCCATAGACATACATCACTATTTCAAATACATACCCCCGTGTCCACCCTCTTTCATTTTGCTCTCAAAGGCCCTTTTTACCGCAACTCTCCCCCGTTTTCTCACTGCTTGATAATTCATCTTAAAATAGACTGCTCATCCCCTCTTCCCAATAGTTTCCGATGCTCGGCACTCAGTAATCTAATTCTTATCTTACTTGTTTCTGCACAGTCACCTAATAAGTGAAAATCGTCATTCACTGCCCCACATAGTATACACACTGTCTTGTCCCTCCCTTGTAACCAACCCTTATTCTTATGCAATTCCATAAACCACCACACCAACCCACACCTATTTAGCCTGTCAACGTATCTAATATTTATCCCCGTTACGACCTCTATTTTAATAAAAACATTCAGCGAATTTCTCAGTCTACTTTCCCCCAATAATTTCTGCGTATGAATGTCTCTAATCCTCCTCGCAAGTACCTTCATCCCTCTGGCTTCTGTCTTCGTCCAAACCTCCCCACGCACATGCCCTAATCCTATCATCTCCAAATATATTTTAATTTTGAATAGCCAGCATCCCTTATACATCTTCTTCAGTTGTTGTTCGTACGCAGCTTGTAGCACCCTCCCGCCATCTTGTCTCTTCAAAATCATCCAATATTTCACTATTCGTTTCACACGCTCAAATTCCAAGTCTTCCCCACATAGTAATTCCACCCCAGCATTAGCTTTGCATTGCGGGAGCCGCAACACCGACTTACCGAAATTACTAATTCGTCTTAATTCTACTTTTTCTCATCCACCCCCCTCCCCCCAAATTTCAACCCCATACATTACCCTACCAAAAACCACCGATCGTAAAACTAACCTCAAAGTTTTATAACTGATACCCGAAAATTTAGCCAGCAAGTTATTGACTGAGGCAAGGGCGGCCATCCCTTTGTTTCTCGCACGCCTTATCTGATCATCCCAAGTTCCTTTTCTGTTAATAATGACTCCTAAATATTCCATCTTACTTACTTGTTCCAACCTTTCTCCCTGCACGACCCATTTCCCCTCCTCCTTCCTTCCTTCCTTCCTTTGTGTACCTGGGCTACTAGCACTTTCGATTTATTCCCGTTAATTTTCAAGGCCCATTTCTTTGCGAAATCCGACGCTGAATTTAAGCACCTCTGCATCCCTGTTGAAGTTAGCGTCATCAATATCACATCATCAGAAAAAATCAAACCCGTTATCTCCATCCCGTTAATCACCGATACGGCTCAATTGTCGCCCCCATGTCCATCCAAGATATCGTTAATAAATAAAATAAACAATATTGGCGATAATTTACACCCTTGCTTTAAACCCACCCTGGACTCCAATGGTCTACTCAACCTATCATCACCCAATTTTACACACCACCTAACCACTTTATATATCGCCTCCACTGCCCTTAGCATATTTTCCGACACCACCAATCTACCCAATTTCTCTAATAAAGCCCCTCTATTGATTTTATCGAACGCCTTTTCAAAGTCGATTGCCGCTACATACACCTTACCTCTTGACGAGCCCATATACTTCTCCAATACCGTCTTCACTATCATTATATTGTCCACTGTTCTTTTCTTTTTTCTTAATGCCCCTTGGAAATCTGATAAAATTTTACTTAAGAAATCTAACAGAGAAATTCCCCTATAACTATTCATACTGTCTTTACTACCCTTTCCCTTATAAAATGGGCATACAATTCCCGTCTCCCACTCCCTAGGATACTTCCCCCCATCACAAATCTTATTGAATAGTTTAACTATGTCCTCTATCATTGTCCCATTCTTGCTAATTTCTTTCCAAAACTTATTGATACCATTGCAACCCCCCGCCGCCCTGCTTCTAATTCTTCTTGTCAGTCCCAAACGTTCTTCTCTTGTGATTTCCTTGTCTAGTTCGTAAATTGCTACCCTTCTATTCCTCCAAATTGCTTCGTCCCTCGTCTCACTCATCCATAACTCTCCCCTCCCCCCGAGTAATTCCCTAAAGTAGCTAACCCACTGTACTTCCTCAATACTCGATTTCTCAAGACTCCTACCACCCTTAATTATTCTATTTAACCTCCCCCAAACTTTCTTAGTGTTGTTCAACTTACATTCTTTATTTATGGCTTCCGTCTGCTCCTCTAACCACGCCTTTTTTTACCTCACAAATTCACTTTTTGTAATCTTTCCTTAACTTACAAAAAACCTCTTATTCTAAGCTCCCTCCTTTTTTCCTATACTCCCCTAACGCTCCCAGCACCCTCTTTCGCATACTTTCACACTCTATATTGAACCATTCTTCTCCCTCTTTCTATTTTCTAAGAAGATAAAATTCAGAAATCATTGTACGTTTCTGGTATACAACAATTTGAAACAAAAAACTTCAGACCTTTCTGACGAACTCAGTCCCAATTTCGGAGGACCACCCAGTATCAAACGGACAACCTTTTACAAAGACAACAACTTCTTTGCCAAAGTGTGTAAAGTAATTAAATTTCAGAAATATATTTGTCTTAGTATATTCCATAATCCACCTAAATTTCATGAACATCGGACTGTGCGTTTTCGTGTAATGGTACAACAAACTTGTTGTTTACAAAAAAACAGGCAAGGAAATGGGTACTTTTTGCATTCCACCTAATATAACTTTCACAATAAATATAATAAAAATATGCTAATACCGTCAAAGAACGCAGAATAAAACAAGCTTTACAATGGTGTGAATATATTTTTGATTGGTGGACTGGTTCAAATTTTATTAGCGTTTAAACTCGACCGCATATACTTTCTGCGAGCCAACGGCCATACCATATTGAATACACCGGTTCTCGTCCGATCACCGCAGTTAAGCAACATTGGGCGTGGTCAGTACTTGGATGGGTGACCGCTTCGGAACACCACGTGCCGTTGGCTCAATTCCCTTTTAACTACACTTAAGATTATCTGATGAGTGAAACCGCAGTTAAGCAACATTGGGCGTGGTCAGTACTTGGATGGGTGACCGCTTCGGAACACCACGTGCCGTTGGCTCAATTCCCTTTTAGCTACACTTAAGATTAACTGATGAGTAAAAATTCATGGCGGTGACCACAGGAGGGACGAGGTGCGCGGTGACTCACGCTGCCCTTCAACGGATGTTTGTCCACTCTCTGTTAGAATGGAATATATCATGTAATGTTAACAGGAATTATCACCTTAGCACAGCGCAAATTCTCCAAGTATAACAATTATCTTTACTCGGTTATTCTGCTTGGTATCATCGAGCAGTGCACATCATGGAATTAATTACTTCGCAAAAGGGTGAACTAATATTTAATGTAGAACGGTTAAAGGTAAGTAGAGAGAAAACAAGACGGGTGGAAACAGTATGGTTTTGTCATAAAAGAATATAATCCGCGTGTGCTGGTGAAGTTATAATTGCAAGTTATAATAACGTTTTAATTCAAACGGCCCACAAGTGTTTATTTTTAAAAAAAGCTGAGACGGGCAACGCATACTACATCGGCATTCAAACATTTCGGCAAACGTTTGATCTCTCGACCACTTACTTGCCCAGCAGGGGGCGATTTATGAGGAAGTTAGTGGGCTTTAAAACGGATGTTCTCACAGCTCTGTTGCCTCTTATTGAATAGACGTCAGTCTCTTTCTACAGCTCAGACAATTCGCACGTGCTTTGTTTATTGTTTGAAAGTCTTGTAATATTTGATTCATTAATTAATATTTGTGAAGTGGCTTTTCACTTAGCTTCATGCAATAATGTGGAGGCCGTGGGAATCAAACCTAGAAATTGACGCACCATAAGATCCTGAAATAAATCTGCCAGTGCACACAAACGATCCTCAACCGAGCATCATTACCACTGATATTCGATCAAATAGTACTGGTTCGGTGCCCACGAGTGATACTCAAGCAAATAGTAGTAGTAGCAGCATAGTTCTGCGAAGAAAAGGAAGGTAACTTTAAGTAAGCAAAGTCAACGGGTGACGTGTAATGCATACGAATACGTTCCGAAGAACGACGTAGGCAAGGATTATTATTATTATTATTATTATTATTATTATTATTATTATTATTATTATTATTATTATTATTCCAGTCGTCCGACTCGTTGGCTGAATGGTCAGCGTACTGGCCTTCGGTTCAGAGGGTCCCGGGTTCTATTCCCGGCCAGGTCGGGGATTTTAACTTTTAATTGGTTAATTCTAATGGGCCGGGGGCTGGGTGTTTGTGATGTCCTCAACACCCCTGCAACTCACACACCATACATAACACTATCCTCCACCACAATAACACGCAGTTACCTACACATGGCAGATGCCGCCCACCCTCATCGGAGGGTCTGCCTTACAAGGGCTGCACTTGGCTAGAAATAGCCACACGAAATCAAATTATTCCAGTCCATAATTCGTGATTTTACTTTTCCCTTCTTTACTGAAAGCGAGACATTGGTATTAGCTGCATGAAAGTAATATTTTAATAGGTTTACTTTGATGTGAATTCAAGCATAGTATTTAGGGAGACCTGCTACTGTATTTGTATTTAAAATAGCTCATGGCGATCATTTACGGCTATTTGAAAGTTCTTTGTCGAGTTTATTTGCCAATTCCTTCTGTTTTTATTTCTTTCTATCAACATAACATCTGTGAAACAAAATATTGTGCGATATTGGTTTGTGCTGTGGTTTATGATCGGGTTTTTATATTTGTATTGTCTTAAGAATAAATTAAATGCTAACATGTTAAAATAATCAACGCAAAATATGACGACCTTGCTCTTGACAGCACTCACTCGCCTTTTAAACGACACGCGTCCCTTGTGTCCAGAGGAAAGAAACAGACTGACAACCCTTATTATCACCAGAACGGGCCAAGTTTTGTGATCAGAAGCTGCCGCATGGGTATACGTTCAGCGTCAGGAGTTTACATGATGTCCGTGGGTCTCTCAACCTCCTGTCACGTGTACTTCGTGTGAGGCTATACGACAGATCCACCTTTTGATGGGAGATGTGCCAATTACAAGAGAACACGCAGTTCCGCCTGGCACTAACAATGGACCTTTTCGCACAATTCCGATTACAGTTTTAAATATCTACAGTCGTTATGTGGGTAGGGTGGGCATTTATCCATTCAAAGAAAAACTGGCCCTGTCGTGAGTTATGAGACTGGCCCAGGTAAAGAAACTTGCTCTTACTAACCCTTTCCTTGAAATTTGTGAATTTTGATACTCGTGTGAGTTTTAAGACTCGTGAGTTCTGAGACGACACGATGTGGACGGGGCTTGCATTCCTTATGTGCAACCAAAATATGTTCGAAAACACTTCACATGGTTCTAATCAGAATGTTTTTTCCTGTCCTCAGGTCTGTTAGAGCCTCTTGAGTGTTTATCACGGGAAATCTTTCTTAGATTTAAATACTCAATGAAGTCCACACGCTTTGGCAATTAGTATAATTTTGTGTTCTTAACCGAAAACATTTAAGCAGTTGTATTTAGGAGATACGTTGTTTGTAACAGAGTAGCATAATTCTAAATATGGCACACACTCTTAAATAATCCTTGAGCTCTTGTTGCAACATTTCTAAACGAGACTGGTCGCCACCCGTGGGTCAGTAATAATAATAATAATAATAATAATAATAATAATAATAATAATAATAATAATAATAATAATAATAATAATATTGTATGGTTTCAGCTAGCCTCCGTGGCTCAGGTGGCAGCGCACCGGCATCTCACTGCTGGGTTCCGTGGTTCAAATCCCGGTCACTCCATGTGGGATTTGTGCTGGACAAAGCGGAGGCCGGACAGATTTTTCTCCGGGTACTCCGGTTTTCCCTGCCATCTTTCATTCCAGCAACACCCTTCAATATAATTTAATTTCATCTCTCATTCATTAATCCTTGCCCCAGTGGAGTGCAACAAGCTTCGACAGCCGACACAATTCATATCCTCGCCGCTAGATGGGGGCTTCATTCATTCCATTCTTGACCCAGTCGGAATCAGGCTGTGGATTTTAAAATGGTTTCAGCTACCATGGGCAGACGTTTTAATTCAACACCATTTGGTTATGCAAATCTGAAACAGTTCATGACCGAGGTCTTCTGATCTTTTACAAGGGAAGCTTCTCATCCTTGCCGCATAATCTTCATGGAAGTGCTTACAATAGTCATCTTTGAGCCGGTTAACAATTTGGCGATAGTCGTTCTTTACGTAACTGCGTCGTTATAAGGTGATGATGGTGGTTATTGTTTTAAGAGGAAGTACAACTAGGCAACCATTCTCTATATAACATTAATCATAGAGAGAGAAAATGGAAGGGGTCCGACACTTCGAAATATGGAGGTATCGGCCAAAGGAAGACAAGGGCCGCGAAGGGCATGAAGGGCCTTCATCCGTAATACCGTCGAAGTCGGAAAAGAACAAGAGTTGACCAAGGAAGGTCGGATAGGATAGATGAAAGTGAGGAGCCTGGCAAAAGTAAGTGGGAGCAATGCCAGGACTCAGCTAAGGGTCCCGTGGTCGCCAACCCATGCTCCAAAGTTCAGAGCCCCTGGGGCCCCTTTCAGTCGCCTCTTACGACAGGCAGGGGATACCGTGGGTGTTATTCTACCGCCCCCACCCACAGGGGGAGCGTTGTAAGGTGAAACGCTCCGAAAATGTATGGATGTGCCTTCAAAAAGCAAGAGCCTACTCAGGGTGGCCACCCGTATGGAAAACCGGGGAAACCGGGAAATGTCAGGGAATTCGAAAAATGACTGGAAAACCGGGAAATGTCAGGGAATTCCGAAAAAAATCTGGAAATTCGTTCTGCCATATAAAATTGACATACCGTATTTGTCCTTTAATAGAAGCACATTTTTTAGTTTTTATAACAATCTAGGGCATGTCTTTTATGCCAGGAATAAATTGTAAAGAAAACTGAACAAACATTTAAAAAATCAAGTGTGATCTCGAACGTGAAGTAACCAATAGCATCAGTAGCTATATGGATAGGCTATAGCAAGCAGTAGCGACTATGATAGATCGATTGATCGATCGAATTTTCAATGTTATGATCTGCTTACTATTGAATATGCTGTGTTGTTGGGGAATGGCGAGCATGTTGAATTAGGCCTATATTGCGTTCTCAGTTTTTCTAATCTCTTAAATACATGGCTTCCACAACAAAATATGCATATAGACAAAATTACACAACCCAACGGATGACTGTTTGTTTAGTGTGTAATGACGTGTGCCATAGTCACTACCTCGTAAAGTATAAAAGCAAGACAACAAACACTGACTGAATGCAGGAAAGTGCGAAATTCACTTAAACTTAATACTCATTGAGTGTTCATGATTATTATTATTATTATTATGATGAAATGCGCTGATGTAGGTAACACCGTGGGCCGCGCCATGTTGAGTTTCTAACCTAACTTACGTGAGAGGGGTTCGGTAGTTTTCAGGCTCGTCTAGTAGCTTGTAATATCACGTGTAATTTTGTGAATAGAGAACAAGATTTAAAATGAAGTGACATCACACTGTAAGATGAAGGTTGTTTGTTGGTTAGGAGATTTTGAGTTTGTGAAGTATATTTGTATGTATTCGTTCTTGATCCAGTCAATCCCAAACCACCATTCATATCGATTTATATCGGTTGAGCGCAATCTTGAAACCTGTCTGCCAACTGTATTGCCTACATCACCACGTGGTTAAGTTACCTAACTCGGCGTGTGTGGTATATAGGTTTAATAGTTTTCAATGTAGTTGTAATTTTATTTACATCCGTGTGTTACCATATAGTTCATCTGTGTACCATACCCCTGTATCGTTCGTGCAAGACAAGCGGCAAGAATGTGACTCGGCAAAAATTGACACCGTGGTATCGATCAGCCATAACCTCCTTCTTATGCCGGTCATTAGCCGCGAATAATTTATTTTTACACTTTATAATAATGTACCTATTCTTGTTTTAGTGTATGATATTGGTAGGAAGTTTTGTGAATTTGTTTTCACTTGTGTTTTTTGTGTGATTTTCATAGTAGGGTATTACATTTTACGAGTGCATCAACTGCTATCGAAGCAATAGAGTGCTGGCAGCATAGGTAAGGCAGTGCTCACTTGTTTTGCGAACTGTCAGTTTACAAGAAAGTCGTGCGGAGTATAGGACTATTTAATTTTTCTCTTTTTACAATATACTTACTTTTCTTAGCTAACAATGTCTTCATCAAAGCCAAGGAAAACTTCGTTTAATGAAAGGTGGCTGCTTGATGATACTTTCAGAACGTGGTTGAAACCCATGCCTCAGGACAAATTTTCAGCATATTGCATAATATGTAAAACATCATTTTCTCTTAGCAACATGGGGAGGCAGGCATTAAAAAATCACATGGTAGGAAAGAAGCATGCCAGTAGTGTCAACTTCAGCCAGTTCTCATCATCCCTTTCAAGTTATTTTAAAAAAGAACATTCGAATAGTGAAGTAAAAAATGACTTAAACTCAGTAGATAATACCCTGGCCGCAAACACAAATTATCCTCTGCCTGCCACAGCTACCACAACGAACTCTATCACATATGACTCCACTGCTGCTGTTTCTCCTGCTTCTTCTTCTTCCATTAAAGAAGGTTCACCAGAGACGAGATGTCCACAGAATTATCTTTCAAGAGAGCAGGTAACCAAAGCTGAGATTATATGGTGCATGCATACGGTCATGCAACACCATTCTTTACGTTCTAGTGAAGCTAGTGTACGTTTGTTCACAGTAATGTTTCCAGACTCTGAAATAGCTTCGAAAGTTCAACTGCACAGAACAAAAATTGCATATACAATCACTCATGGTTTGGCCCCCTATTTTCATAAGCAAGTTCTTGAGATGTGTCATAAGTGCACACATTTTACCGTTGGTTTTGACGAGTCACTGAATAAAGTTTCTCAGATGGGCCAAATGGATCTTGTAGTTCGTAGTTTCAATCCTGATACCAATGAAGTATGCACTTCTTATTTTGATTCCGTGTTTCTTGGTCACTCTACCTCCTCAGATTTGTTAAACGGTTTTGTGCGAGCATTGCAGGGACTCAATCTAAAAAAATTCTTACAAATTTCAATGGATGGTCCAAATGGAAGCAGAAGATTCTTTGCAAAAAAATAAGAGAAAGGCCACTTTGTTGCTGAAAGAATTAGAAGAAAAGAAGCGGAGGGTGATGGCAGAAGCTCGACAGTCGTTGCTCGCTATAGATGAAGAAATTTCTTCACTGAAACAGTAATGGTAATAACTTTTTAAAATCTTAAAGTGAATTAAATTGGACTAAATTAAACTTGCAAGTTTTGAAATTTAATATGTACATTAATTACTCATTTATATTTTGCATGTTAAGGTTTTAAAATGTATTTTAATATTACGGCCATACCTGGAAACCTATTATAATTTAATTTTTTTGTCATTGTGTGTCAGGGAAAAAAATGTTTTTATGTCTGGAAAACAGGGAAATGTCAGGGAATTTCAAAATCTGGATTTGGTGGACACCCTGCTACTGAACTATCCGCGCCATACACGTCCTCAAGGAGAAGGCAAAATGTTCCGTTGCATAGTACAGTCAGCGTGAACCATTGTAAATTGGCTAGATCGGTTGTGTGAATGATGTTGATCCACGAAATATCACTGTAATATTTGTCACAAATGGACGATAGTAATTGTTTTTACTCAAATAAAGTCTCAGATCGGAGGTTGATTAAGAAATACCGTCGTTACTGGCGAGAAATATGTATACGTACTTACGGGCTGTAAAAGGGACTCCATTATGTTGCATTCCGCTGCTCGCGCCGTCTTTTAATTCTTTCTTGAGGTCCGGGGCTGGCACCGATGAATGGGAGTGCTATGTGTGTGAATTCTTCTTCTTCTTGCTGATAGGTTTGTTTGAGTTTGTTTGTGCTATTACCGAGTCGCTGTATATATGTATTATCGTCTCGTATGTGTTAGATAAGACTTGTTATTCACGCGCATCACACATTATGGGATTTTATTCACACATAAATTCATAATGTTATTGTTAACACCAAAGGTTAACTAGCGGTTGTTTTCAAAAGCGAGGCATAGTGATTGAAGGTTAGGGTTACAAAGAATGTAGGAGTGTAAAACCTATGATAGTTGCTAAAACAAAAGAAGGTCGTTTGTTTACAATGTTAATTTGGTATGATCAAGAAACTGGTTTAAAAGTGAAATTATGTGGGGTGGTGGTTCAAATAATAAACATTGGATGCTTGTTGGCAGAGGTATGTTAATTTTTATTAATTGCTTGAATAAAAGACGTTGAGAGGAAGCATATTGAGAACATTGAAAGAGCAGGTGGTTACTATCTCCGTTGGGATGTCCACAGATACAGTATGGGAGGTTAGAAATGTTAAATCGGTATTTGCAGTCAGGCGTTAATGCATGGTTAAATCTTAATCTATGATATTAATTATGTGTCGCCGAGTATAGGATCCGTTTACGTACCATGGTTTTGTAGGAATATAGGGTTGCAACTGATAAAAGAATTTCCCTTTGACCGGGCGAGTTGGCCGTGCGCGTAGAGGCGCGCGGCTGTGAGCTTGCATCCGGGAGATAGTAGGTTCGAATTCCACTATCAGCAGCCCTGAAAATGGTTTTCCGTGGTTTCCCATTTTCACACCAGGCAAATGTTGGGGCTGTACCTTAATTAAGGCCACGGCCGCTTCCTTCCAACTCCTAGGCCTTTCCTATCCCATCGTCGCCATAAGACCTATCTGTGTCGGCGCGACGTAAAAAGCCCCTAGCAATAATAATAAAATTTCCCTTTGGTACTTGCCGAGTGTTGCCATAAATTTTGCCAAGATTGACGAGCTTCATGTTTGATAATTGGAAAATAATCTGTAATAGGTACTTTGATTTGAAGGGGATCTGATAAGGAGTTACTTGCTCCTTTAGCGGCTAGATCAGCTTGATCATTACCTGGATGTGCAGAATGACCTTTGATTCATATTAAAGTAATATAGGTTCCGGAGTGTTCGAGTTGATACAGCATTTGTTTAACCTCATATAAATATCCATTGTAGGACTGCGTGGGGGTATGCAGAGCGTGGAGAACACTTTGGGAATCCGTAAAAATGATTACTTTCGGAAACGCATGTTGTTGCACATATGATAGAGCTTGTCGAATTGCAAGGAGTTCAGCCGTGAATATAGTCATATTATTCGGTAAGTGATACTGAAAACTTGTGCGTGTATTGGAATCAAAGAATGCTGCTCCTATCCCATGTTGGGACTTCGATCCATCTGTATATATATTTACGTCGTTTCTGCTTGGTGATATTTTAAGTTTCTTTACTGTTGGCATAATTGATGCAGTACTTTGTGAGGGGTGAGGTGATAAGGAAGAAGATTGAATATTAATCTGAGGTTTAAAATTAAGGGTTTCGTATGAATATGCGTGCATGATTAATTGTGGTGTTCTTAGTACAGAGCAGCGAAGAATATGCAACTCTGCGTAAGCCAGATATATCGCTGGGTATCTGCCGTTTTTTGGAGGGCGTTGTTGATAATATTCGTAAAGAAGTTGAAGTTTGGTATAATAATGGAATTTGATCGAGTATGGTGTTTCAAGATATATTTTTTTTGCTAACATTAAACATCTAATGAAGAGAGGGTATTCACTGGTTTCGACTAGCAATGCATTTGTGGGGGTAGTTTTTTTTTTGCTAGGGGCTTTACGTCGCGCCGACACAGATAGGTCTTATGGCGACGATGGGATAGGAAAGGCCTAGGAGTTGGAAGAAAGCGGCCGTGGCCTTAATTAAGGTACAGCCCCAGCATTTGCCTGGTGTGAAAATGGGAAACCACGGAAAACCATCTTCAGGGCTGCCGATAGTGGGATTCGAACCTACTATCTCCCGGATGCAAGCTCACAGTCGCGCGCCTCTACGCGCACGGCCAACTCGCCCGGTAAGGGGGTTGTTTTAAGAGCACCTATACAAGGTCTTTATGCTTGGTGTTGTATTATATCGAGTTGTGATAAAGTAGTTTTAGGTGCTATATCAATTATATATACGCACTATAATCCAAATAGGAGCGTATAGTAGCCCGGTAAAGCATTAATGCGGTTGATGGTTCTGCTCCCCATTTACGCCTGGTAACTGTTTGTAGAATTTTAAGGTAACCTTCCGCTTTTCTACGTAAGGTTTGAATATGAGATTTCCAATTGAGGTTACGGTCAAGACGTATACCTAAGTATGTGTGCTGATTAGTAAAAGGAATGCTAAATCCGTCAAAACAAATGGGACTATTGTCAAATGTAGGTTTATGTGTAAATATCATTGCTGCATACTTTGAGATCGAAAGTTGTAGACCATGAATATTTAGCCACTGCAATACCTTGCTCATAACATGTGAAATCGGTTGTCGACATTCATTGATGTTTTTATTCGAAAAGTAAATCACAAAATCGTCTGCAAATGCCAGTACTCGAGCTAATGGTGTTATCATAGTTTCTAATTCGCTCATGTATAAGGCAAATAATATTCCACTTAATATTGCGCCCTGAGGCAAGCCCTGAGAAGTCTGGCGACTCGAAATCTGGTAGTGGGCTGATGTTAGTGTTTATGTGCGATTAGTAAATAATTGATATAAAATGGAAATGAATTTAAAAGGAAAACCGTTCATGGATAATTTTTCCCATAAAATATGTAGCAATACAGAATCATAAGCACCTTTTATGTCTAGGAATATGGCTATGGTAGTCTGCTGTCTCCACCTGACTAACAAAATGTCAATGATTAATATATTAATGGGGTCCTGGGTATTGCGCCCTTTTATAAAGGCGAATTGATACTTAGGATAAAGATTGTAGTAATCTAACACCCATATTAATCGTCGAAGTAAAATTTTACAGAAAGTTTTACGTATACACGAACTCAATACTATGCCGCGAAAATGTTCTGGAATATCCGGTAATTTATGAGGTTTTAATATAGGTTTTACTTAAAAATTGTTCCAGTGTACGGGGATGAGTACTGTGTGTAAAATATAATTAAAGTAATGGAGAAGAAGCAGTTGAGCATCTGAAGGAAGTAATCTAATCATATTATATGTTATGGAGTCTGGTCCAGGAGAAGAGCTGTTTGTTGTTGATATAACAGTTTGGAGTTCGTTTAAGGTTATGTGTTGTGTTAAGATGGAGAAATAACGATGAGGTGTGTTTACTGGTGAAATAAATGAGGGTAGCATATAATCAGGGGTAAGCGATTGAAGAAAGGAATCGAGTACGGCTCTTGAAAAATGATACTGGGACTGATGTTGAAAAGTTCTTATGATCATGCGTATAGTGTTCCATATATGAGATGCAGGGATATGTGAAGTTAATGATGATAGAAAAGTTTTCCAGGCATTTCGCTTTTTAGTATTAAAAATAAGTTTGGTTTTAACAATATGTCGTTTTGATTGTAAATAATTAGTTTGAGTCATTGATTGTCGATACATTTGGAACAATATTTTACGACGAGAGGTCAGTTCGTGGCATTCCGTATCCCACCATGTAATTGTTTGAGATGTTAGGGGTGAAGTTGAAATGATTAGTTTGCATGGGTGATACGTATTTAAATATTGCGTCAGAAGTGTGAGAAGGGTGGAAAATGTGATCGTACGACCGCGTTCACGTAGTAGTACATGATTGAGGTATTCGCTATATGTATGATTATTAAAATTTTTAAAGGAACGTATATTACTTACTTGATCTGTCGTTTGCTTCGTTATTAGGGATTTACCAACACCATAAGTTATGATTATTGGAAAATGATCGCTCATATGAGTATCAGCTAACGCGTGCCATGTAGTGTATGGGACCATGAGTGTATGGCATAGCGTTAAATCCACGGCACTAGGAGGGGAACCTGTTGAATAGAGTCGAGTTGGGGAACCGTCATTAATTATTGTAAAGTTATGTTGATGAGACGTGTAAAGCAAATTTGAACCCTTTGGACTATCCGATATTCTTCCCCATTCTGTATGGTGACAATTGAAGTTGCCGAATAAAGACGTTTGGAAATTGATCAAATTGCGAAAAAAATTGTGACCATTGGCATTTTGTAGTATAGACATCTGGAGGACAGTATAGATTAATAAAATAAATGTTATTATAAATGAAACCTACGACATAAGTTTGAGGAATCTGATTATTAATTGTTAAGAGCCTATAGCTAAACGAATTATGGATACATGTAGCTACTCCCGCATAACCATCTCCATCTTGTCTTAGAATATGATAACCCGGTATGGTTAAACGAGAATTAGGTGTAAACCAAGTTTCTTGCATCATAATAAGATGGGCCTGGGATTCTTGAATAAGCAATTGTAATTCATGCTTTTTTGGAATTGCACTCCTAACATTCCATTGAAGAATGTTGATCATAAACGGTTAAAATATTAGCTATATGATCCCGTAATTTGTATGTTACGTGAGTGAGTTGGGGCTCATTTCCCAAAGATTGAATTAACAATAGAATTATTCGCTGGATTTCTTTTTGAAGATGTTCTTTCATATGGTGGAATATCGGAGCCTGTGAGGCCGTCATATCTCTGTTAACTCGATTTTGTGAGGTGAATGTAGTAGGTTGCACTGTCACATTTGCTGATGACGTACTAGGTTGAGAAGGAAGTTTTTCTATAGGGGTATTTTCGTTACGATTAATTGACATATAACACCTTTCATCGTATCCTGGCGCTGGCGCAGGAGGCTGGGAATGCATTACTACCTGTGTAAACTTCCTTTTTCTCGGATTTTCTGTAGGAGGCGGAGTAATCTCCTGAGATAGTGGAGGGAAATGTGTAGGGTTTTGTTCCGGGTAATAAACTGGAAGTGCTACTTTGGCTTTCGCTTCAGCAAATGAAATATATTCTGTACTCGTGATTTTTTTCAGTTGAACTTGATATTTTTGTCCCGGACACTCTGAAGATCCTGTTAAATGTTCCCTTTTACAATATGCACACTTGAATTGTTCCGTACATTGATTAGTGGCATGCTGTTGTAAGCATTTACCACATCTATGATTTTGTGCCTTCCAATGTTTTTCCGTATGTCCTTATCTTTGACATTTCCTACATCTGATAGGTGTAAAGATAAAGGGCTCTGCGTCTAAGTACACTTTGTACAACGCTACTTGTTGTGGTAAAGTTTGAGCACGAAATATGACCTTGATTGATCCTGTAGGTAGATGCTCTGTTGTGTCGTTTTGTACGAGTTTTCGGTTAAGTCGTTGGACTGCTTTAATAGGTACTGTCGTTTCTAGTTTTTGAAGGATTTCATCGTTTGAGAGGTTTTCGTCAACCCCGCGTATGATACCTACATGGAGAACATTAGAAGAGGGGATGTATGCTTTGACTTTCAGCGTCCCTAACATTGGTTTACGTAAGACGGCATTAGCTTGAACTGCTGTGTGAAATGTAACTTGAATTCGATTTTTGCCCTTTCGTTGCAGCGATTTTATATTTAAATCCTGTTCATAAAACCTTCGTCCGAGAGCCATAGGGTGTAATATGCCTATATTTTTGTCCACGGTTGATTCCACGAATACGATGTAAGGACCATAATGAAACTTATTATAACACTCAGGTATAATGTTCGAAGGGGGTGCCGCACTACGCTAAAAGATCCTTGTTTAATGGGGTTTGTCCTTGTTGAACACTGGTGGTTGATTTGGTTTGGTTTAGAGTACCAGATTCTGAAGACCCACTATCAATGGATTCATCATCCATATGCACTTCGATTTCTTTATCCACTATTAACTGATCGCCTGTGAGGGGCATAAGCCCCCCACTGGAGGCAGCAATAGCGCACTATACTCTCACTACACACACTCGAGAACACCAGTAACCAACACGCCGCACACTATATTACTACCACACAACTGTCGTGCCGAACGGCGAGCAAGCGACTGTGTGTGAATTCTCATTATCTTTGTCCATATGTCTTGCATTCCGCTGCTCGCGCCGTCTTTTGTTTCCTTCTCGAGGTCCAGGGCTGGCACCGATGAATGGGAGTGCTATAGGTCAGTGAATTCTTTTTTTTTTTCATATGTTCAGCGCGGATATTTTGTTGAAAGAAAAATAGCATGATCCCTGGACCAACACACACACACACACACACACACACACACACACACACACACACACACACACACACACACACACACACACACACACACACACACACACACACACACACACACACACACACACACACACACACACACACACACACACACACACACACACACACACACACACACACACACACACACACACACACACACACACACACACACACACACACACACACACACACACACACACACACACACACACACACACACACACACACACACACACACACACACACACACACACACCTATACTGATATTATAAAGAGGAAAAATTTGTTTGTTTGTAACGAATAGACTCAAAAACTACTGAACCGATTTTAAAAATTTCTTCACCTATAGAAAGCTACATTGCGAGTGAGTAACATGGGCTGTATTGTATTTTCAGCACAGTTCGAAGTGGGGGGCACGGGGTGGATAAAATAATAGACTAATATAGGCAAAATATCGAATTTGTCGTATAAGGACGAGACAAAGCTCAATTTAATCCTCTTGACGGGCCCGAAAACCATGTTTTAAGGCCTTAAAACCAACCGTTACGGAGATATTGGCACCACTCTACCCCTGCTATAGGAATCGGATAAAGTAATGAACTGCCGTAACCATGGCAACGTCTGCTCCAGGATTCTACAGCAGCGAAATTATCGACAATAAATCCCCAAAACTTAACATTTTACAGGCATGAAAATTGATATTTGGAATGCTCTTTGAAAATAAAAGAACACAAATATTCGTTTTCAGAAAATCCACTTAAGGGAAGGGGGGGTGAAAGAAAGTGAGGAAGGAGTTGTATTATTTATATGAGGATACATATATCTCAAAACAGATGATGTTACAGACTTTAAAATTTGTACTTGGAATCTCCTTTAAAAATGAACACATTCTTTTTGGAAAATCCACTTAAGGGGGTGAAAAGAATAAAAAAGCGGGTGATTTTTTTAAAAAAAATGAGTATATTCTTCTTCTTCTATCGCTTTACCCACACCTGTGAGGATGCGGGTGCGAACTGTGTCGCACATGTGGATTAAACCCTGTTTTACGGCTGGATGCCCTTCCTGACGGCAACCGTATGCGTAGGGATGTAATTTATACTTCTATACTAATACTATAAAGAGGAAAATTTTGTATATTTGTTTGTAACGGATAGACTCAAACACTACTGAACCGATTTTAAAAATTACTTCACCTGTAGAAAGCTACATTGCCAGTGAGTAATATCGGCTGTATTTTATTTTCAAAACAATTTGAGGGAGGCGATGGGGGAGATATAAAAATATTAAAATAATAGGCTAATATAAGCGAAATCGAATTTGTCGTACAAGGACGAGACAAAGCTCATTTTAAGCACCTTGACGCAAAGAACAAAACTCGGTGAACCCTTCGGATTCGAAAACCATGTTTTAAGGCCCTAAAACCAACAATTATGGAGATATTGTAACCACACTACCTCTGCTCTAGGAACCGGATAAAGAAACGAACGGCCGCAACCATGGCAACGTCAGCTCCAGGATTCTACAGCAGCGAGATTATGCATGTACGTTTGGGTATAGCTGCCAACCATACACATATGACCATACACATGTGAATTACTATCTGGAAAAAATAAACGGTTGTGTAAGACGCTCATAGCACTTCTTTGGGCGGGGATGGAAAGGGAGTGAAGTATAAAAATAATAGCCCTGGAGATCTCCGTAGTACAGCGACCAGCGGTTGCCGACGGGCCTCCGTTTTTACGTACTGGCTTAGGTTTCAGCATTTTTGCGGAGTCTGTTACCTATAGTTTAAACTATTTTCTATCAAATCATGGAGTAGTAGCATCACTGATGTTATTAGTGCCGATATTTTGGTCTACTTTTACGATCATTGTAACCACGAAACCTATATACTGTACACAGTTGTCAAGATGGTGCGCCCATGACTTGGAAAAATTTCTCACCATTTATACTCAGATTCATTATATGATGTGCGACATGAGTGACAAGCCTTGAGAATTATAATTCTCGATAATTATAGTGGTTTCTTTTATGCATCGCGTATTTCCTTTATCATGTGTAATAGTTATGAAATGTCGGATCAAACAAATACATTCAATAATATTTATATTTGTGGTACTATCTGGCGAAAGTATACCTACACTGAACCTGCAGCTTTGTGAAGAGAGCAGGTATATCTAGGTGGGAATGAAGGAAAAACATGGTAGCAGATCTTAGAGGTCGACGCTAATTAGGAACTAATATTTAGAGGCCCCATGAAGAAAAGAAGAAGAAGAAGAAGATACACTATAATTGCAAACATGACAAATAATTTCTACGTAGTTAAGAAAATACACCAGTGATATAAATATCTAATGAAGTCAGTCACACCGATAGTATGAGTAACTAAAGCCAGTTTCTGATAACCCGTACGAAGAACGGGTACTTCTTTATATTTAAAAGGAAACCAATAAATCGTTAATGAATCAGTTAGGGTCCTTCAAATTACATCGATTTTATATGTCCAGCGCTGGTATTTTGTTGAAAGAAAAATAACATGAATCCTGGACCAATACATATATATTTTTTAAAGGAAAATAACATGATCCCTGGACCAATAAATCGTTTAATGAATCAGTTAGGGCACATTAAGTGACAGCCTTTCAAATTACATCGAATGAGAAAAATCAATAAAACGACACCAAAGAACTTCAGTGAGCAAAGACATCACACACGACAGTGTTAGACAAACAAAACACGGAAGCGCTGCGACGTAGCTGAAATAGTAGTTGTAAGGCAATAATGTATGTATTCTCTAAAATAAAATATTTCGTATTATTTCTTAATCAACCTCCGATTTGAGATTTTATTTGAATAAAAGCAATTATTATCTTCCATTTGTGACAAATATCATTCAACATCATTCACATAACCGGCTAGATCTTTACTATTTCGCTTTGCTTCCATGCCATCATTTCGCAGTTAACTCTTGCAGTCCTCATTTCCTATCATCGTCGGGATAAATTGCCCGCAATGAAGAAACTATGATGTTCTGCCAGGGAGTGTGCATTTTCCTGGACCTAGTTCGATTTTTTTTTTTTTTTTTTTTTATTTTTTATTATAACGGGTGAGGTAGCCGAGTGGCAGCGTCTCTAGCTTTGCAGGCAATGAATGTGGAATTTAGGAAATGAAAAATTTCATCACAGAGGTTCTGATTCCACGTAAAACTGGAGCTCTGGTGGCTCTGATTACGATATCAACGGTCATGTAAAGCTACACGTTTGCTTAGTATTTTTAAATTCTTCTTGCTCGACCTCTTTCAGCCAGGCTTTTTTTACATTTTTAACTTGCAAAGCTTAGCTAATCTTTACTTTTCCAATATTTTACTATACGTCTTTCATTGTAGGATTGGAAATCTTTTTAGATTATTTATTGATAAATTCTGTTTTGCTCCTTAAGACAACTATCATTTCAGATACCTTATTTTTTTTCTTAGATCAGGTTGCATAACATTTGTCCATCCTACAACCTCATTCAAATGAAAAGTCTTTGCCAGAACTAGGAATTGGACCTGGAAGCACTGTGATGAGCCAGCTGAACAAGTTTTGCACTTGATAGCAGTCAGGATTCTAAACAACTTGAAATATTTAACGCAAGACGTATAAACTGAATTGAGTGTAACAGTGGTGCAAAATTCATTTTTTTCTGTCTTGTAGAAGGGACTGTGTAGTAGCTTCAGTGCACTTTAAAAGCAACAGAATGTACCAAAGAGTTGTTTTCGAAGTAATTGGTATAGATTTACAGAAGAGTATTACAAATATATTTAAAACAAACCTGAATTCAGCAGTTAGTATTGGTTCAGTTGTTTTGTGTAAAAGTCTCTTCAATGGCACATGGCTGAAAATTTAAGGAAAATACTTATATTGGGTTAAATGCCGGGTTGTCCACCAGCTCCTTGCGATCGAGTTTTATGCATCCCTTCACATTTACTACAATTCTGAAAGACATCGGTCCCTCTCCCTAAACCGGGGTTATATAACGAAATGTGTGTTTACGGGCTAGAAGACAGCAGGAATCGCGAGCGCCACTATTAATTCATTATGGGTACCTCGAATGAACCCGTAAAACGAGTACAGATACGCAGAACACGTATTTTAAAACAGGGGATGGCCGCACATACGAGAAGCACGGTACTGTATAGGCTAGGAAGTGGGCGCCGTCCATATGTGTCGCAGTAACTCACATGTCTAGTGCGCGGTAGGATGTGTGATAGTTGATAATAATCGAGGGTTAGAAGGATCAAGTCCTATGCAAGTATACTTTTAGAGCCAGTTGCCTGCGATGTGGCAAGGTTGTATACTTAATACCAGTATTTTTCACATACTGATTTATTTGGCCCTGAAAAGGGCCGCTGTTAAGGAGCTGGGTTGATAAGAGGCCAGCAAACATGTGACAGGAATCCATGCCGTTTAACGCAACACCTGCTCGAACTGACGACCTCCATGGTCGACACATAGCTGTGTGCGATGTTGTAAGGACCGTCTGGCCCGTTGCAACATCTCTGGCAAAACGGATCGGCATGCCTAAGTGATGAGCTGTCTAAGGTGACAAGGACTGGCCGGCTCTTGTACATATACCAGTTGTTTTACTGGCCCCACAGAAAAAAATCCAGGGGCGTAAGATCGGGCGATCTGGCGAGCCAGGGGACAGGTCTTCAACTTTCTATCCATTTATCAGGATACGTCGCATGGAGATGGTTCTGGACGACCACCACTGCATGCAGTGGAGCTCCGTCATGTTGAAACCACATCCTGCAGCGGCCAAGGAGTGGCACGTGTTCCAAAAGCGATGGTAGTTCATCTTGGAGAAACCGCAGATAGTGTTGGCTGGTCAGATGGCCCTCAAAGAAATGGGGGACCGATGAGGTGATCACCCATAATTCCACACCATACATTCACACCTCACTGTTCTTGACCATCATGACCATGGAGCTCCTGGTGTAAGTGCAGATGGCACAGGTGAAACCGGTGGTATGCAATATCCACTAACAGACGCTCGGCTGATGTTCGTCTCCTGTGCAATGGCCCATGTGTAAGTATGAGGGTTACGCCGGTTAGCGTCAAACACGACCTCTTCATTGTCAGCAGACGTCACGGGATGATCTCAAACAGGCAGTGTCCTTCCCAGGGATGCAGTATCCCGCAGGTGTCTTTCCACACTCCGAAATGTCATGCCCGTCGGTTGTCGTCTATCTGGATAGTGTTCTTAGTACAGGCGTTGTGCCTGGTATGCATTCTGTCTAGCGTCTCTATAGATATGTTGCATATCCACATACTCGTCACTGGAATACATCTCGAGGCAGTGAATAAACGTTGTGTTGTGAATTGCTTCGAAGGAGGGGAGTTCGCGGGGCTACATACTTACCTGCCGTCGCATCCTGTCATCGTTCCAATGGGGCGTAGGCCTTACTTTGCCCTACCTGTGATCAACGAAGCTTGGAACTTGTACAACGTATCTAACTGACCACAGACCATCATCTCCTCATTCTCGTCCAACCCAGCACCATACCCAATGCAACGATACGTACGGTCTTTTACAGGGTCAAATAAACAAATCAGTCCTTGGAAGCTATCAAGTATGCAACCTTACCACATCCCAAGCAACTGGCTGTTAAAAAAAAAAATTCTTATGTGGGGTCGAACCTCCTACCTCGGACACTGCCTGCCATGTGAGGTACTGCGGCACTTGACCTACGGTGCCCACGTCTCAACCTATACAGTACCGTGCTCCTTGTCTCTGCGTTCACCTCCTGTTTTAAAGTTTGTGTTCTGCATTTTGTACCTGTTTTATGGGTTCATTTAAGGTACTCATAATGAGTTAATAGTGGTGCTCGCAGTTCCTGCTGTCTTCTAGCCTGTAAACGCACATCTCGTTATATTACCGCGGTTTAGGGAGAGACCGATGTCTTTCAGAATTGTAGTAAATGAGAAGGGATGCATAAAACTGGATTGCAAAGGGCTGGTGGACCACCTGGTATAGTCTCCCCTTTGTTTTCAATGGTATTCAGTAATTTTTCAGTGCTGTCGGTGTGATGTCTATTATTTTATTACCAAACTTTCATAATGCAGCATGGCTTAACATTTCAAATAACATCATTTTCAAACACATAATGGTGGGTTTAAACCACGCCATTGGTAGCCCTGATGATGATTTCTCGTGGTTTTCTATTTTCATGCCAGGCAGATAGGCCTACTGGGGCTGTACCTTAATGCTTCCTTTCCTTTTCCATTCCATCATTGCTGGAAACCTATGTGAGTTAGTGTAGTGGTAAACCATTAGGGGAAACAAAGACTGTCCACATACATTTATAATAAGATTCCTCTTGCTGCACCCTGATATTAAACTTCATTAAAGAAATAAGCAGAATTTATATCTTAGTATTCTAGTGGTTCCCAAAGTTTATGTTCGGCACATCATATTATGCAAATGTTGCAGTTTTAGTGAAAGAAATTTGGTTAAAATACTCAACAAAGTTTTTTGTACATTGTTTATGCAGGTACCAGCTCCTCAACAAGTCCCAGGCCACCACACACATCATCGTACAAAATCGAGTCCTGATCCACTCAGCATGCAGAACTTGACACCAGCTGAAGGTAGGAATTGTTCAATTTTAAAAAATCAAAAATATATTATTCATAATTGGACCCAGTCTTACGTGCTGCTGCCGTTAACTGTTCTCAATTGTCATTTTCATTTCAAACATCTATAAATTCTTGTGATTTATTATATTGACGGTAATTTCTATACATTTTATTTTTATAACAGTTTCCAAAAAGACCATTAAACTCACTCTCTTTTTAGTTGTTTGTATGTCTAATTATTAGTCCCAGTTCTCTCTTTTTCTAGTTGTTCCTTTAAGTATTGTTCAAGATAAATTAATGAAAAGAGAAAATAATACTATTATACACCATTTAATTGTAAGACTGTATTAAGGCAAGCAGTTTATGGAAATTTATGACGATTTAAAAGCTATGATTTCTTTGGCTCAGATGAATATGCAGAGAATCTGATCATCCTTATCATCATCATCATCATCATCATAATCATTATTACCAGGCCCAGATTCCTAGGTGTAGTGTCAACAAATTCTGTGCAAGTTTCCAAGTTGAATTCTCTACATTTTTCTATTAAAAGTTTCATGGTAAAGTAGACATCAACATAAGGTCATAGACAATCTACGCACTCTTATCTCCTAAAGAGGGAAGATCCCCCAGTGTGTTCTTGTAGTGCCGACTTTACTGTGGCCCACATCATCACAGAATGCGCCAATCTCTCTGGCCTAAGACGGAGCCTCAGCCTGCAGGAAACACTTGAACGCATATTAGCTGATGATATGACTACTGCTGATCTCGTCATCTGTTTTATGTGCGAGAGTGGATTACCTAATTGTACTTTCTCTTAAAACAAAAATCACCTCCTCCACCACCACCACCACCATGAGCTCCCCTTTGAAAATCCTTATTGTTCATTTCCAGTTACATTTCTATTATGCTTGAGTAATTTTTCTGTGACAGTATTAGCATAAATTTTGCATCCTGAATTGAGTATATATAGCCATTCCCATACAATTTCCACAATCTTTCACATTTCCCTTATGAAGAGGAATAACCGTTGCATTTTGGCAGTTCTCTGGTTGTCTATTTCCATTCCAAATTAAATTTATAAATCTGAGAAAGCTTTACTTGAAAGGATCATTTGATTATTTGAATAATATAAAGTTTCATAGTAAAGTAGGCATCAACACATGAGCTTCCCTTTCAAAATCCTTGTTGTTCATTCCCAATTACATTTCTGTAATGGTCCTTCCCCAGATCCTTTTCCATTTCTAAGTGTTCTGAGTACTAGCTCCAGTTCTTCAGAAGATGATGTTGGTAGAATAAATGGCTCAACATTTGAACACATCCAAAGACTTTGAAAATGAATGAGCTACTTCTTTAGAGGTATGCCGGCCTTCACATCATTATTCAGTTCAGGAGTTTATAAGGTCTGTGGTTGTGGTCTTGCTGTATCAGTCTCTAGATGTGAAACAAAATCTACCAACTTTCTCTGGGCTTTTTCTGGGCTTGCCGTTTTGCTTGCTTTCTTACAGTAATGCTGTATTTTATCATAATTTACCAGTTGACAAACAGTTTTTATATGTGTTTATTTTGTATGAAAGAAGTTTTCTCAATTTCTTCATCCTAGATTCATAAACACTCTCTCCTCGGCCATTTCTTCTTAACTCAGAAACTTCCAAACCAGACTGTTTTACGACTGAACACAAATTAGACCATTCTTCCTCCACGATGTCACTAACTGGTGTCATTTGGGTAAGATTATTGAATCTGTTCTGGTATAGCTATTTTACACTGGATTAACCTTATAAGAGGCTTCAATTTCTTGTATTCTTTGTATCTTTCTCTTGAGCCATCTGGGCCTCGGACAAATAGGTGCAACTAATCCAATCCACAGCCTTGATAGACTCGTGTATCCAAGACCAATTCCGTTACAAATGATGTAGTTAATAATTGATTTTTGCTTTCATGCAGACGAGTTGTACTTGTTGCTGTCTTTGTGTAGAAATGTTGTATTTATAATCTCTAACTGATTGAAGACAGTAAAATCTATTAATTTTGTTCCATTAATATTATGGGTTGATTCCCCATGCATTTCGATGGTATTCTAAATTTTCTCTTTACCTCTGGCATTCAAGTGAACCCGCTAATAATACCATATCTTGCTTGTTAATTTTATTTACTATCTCTTGCAGATCATTATAGAATCTGTCACTTTCTTTCAAACATATACCTCAGTAACTGTAACATAGCCTCGAGATAGTTTTAGTCTTAACTGGATGATCCTTTCATACCAAAAAATGTAGCTATCAGTTCTTGATCTTAATCTTTTGTGTACCATGAGCATCACACCCATCTGTATGCTCTAGTATTTCTTTCAACCCCCCTGCAAATCTGCAAATAATTTACTGTCTCTTTAGATCTCTGAAGCTTTCTTTTTGTTTCTGAATTTAAAATAAAGATATCTTTCTTTGTGAGAGAATGTCATCCATTTGATCATCTTTGTGTGAGATTCCCTGAACATTCCAGGTAGCAAATGTAATAATGTTTTTCTTTTTATAATCTTTGTCCTTTTCTTTGCCTAGTTCATCATATTTATAATCTGTCTGGCTATTCTCTTTTACAAGATTTGAAAGCAATGAAATGTCCTTCTGATGGGTTGCTACCTTTTTTTTTTACTCTGTACTCGTCATAATGGTTACTGCGCTGTGACTTGGTTGTCAGAACCTTGTGCCAACATTTATCAGACTGAAAGCTCAGTTAGAAATAAATCTTCATCAAATTGCAGTATACTGTTTTTTTTTTTTTTTTTTTTTTGAGAAATAGATGTTATTGTGAAATAGTTATCTGTGTACATAGTACCTGTTGTTTGCAACTGACTTAGTAGATAAAAATAAGTAAATAGTTAATTTATGAGTTACCTTTGCTTGAGATTCAGAGGCCAACTCTCTACACTGATCCACAGAGGAATATTTTCCTGGCCTGGATGTCAGTTAATGAGGATGGTGGTTATAATTTACCATTATGAAAAGACTTTTAATATAATTGTGGGAATGATACACAGTTCTTATTTATGCTATTACAGATTGGGTAGAACTGCACATCTGTTAGAGATGTTTTAGTTTTAAAATGGTTCACTTTCTTTGCATAGTTCGCAGAAGTATGACTCAGATGATCTTCAGAGAAACATTTAATTCCCATTCTTATGAAGCAAGTTGTAGAACTGGTAAGTTTGATGTAAAAAGTCTTGCATACTACTAGACTGTTAAAACTTCAGAATCACCTTTCTTTGAGAAATAACTTTGAAGTGTAATGTAATGCATAGACATCAGGTAAACATTTAGTTGTCAGAAGGACTACAATGAGACTTGTGGATTTTACAGTAGTAAATATTATATAGTTTTGTGACAGAGATTTCTCTTTGATTGTATTATATTAATATTTCCCTTTCTTTTTCTTCTCATTCTTAACAATGGCATTTCCAAAAACGTAAGTTATGACATTGTGGCCATGATAATAGTTTAGTAAAATTGATTATGGCATATTCTTGTGTGATAAACTGAACAGTGATTCATTCATTCATTCATTCATTCATTCATTCATTCATTCATTCATTCATTCATTCATTACTGCTGGTTCTTGCAGATGGCAAGGGTACACAGTAGCAGATCTTGTTAGATAGCTTTTCATTTTAGTTAGTGGTGACTTCTCTCAGTACTTCATTTTACAAGCTTTACATGTTAGGTTCTTTCTTAATTTACTTGGTTTATAGTCCCAGTACCTTAACATGCTGCATGTTAATGTTTTGGGAAGTGCAATCCCTACTTATTTTTTGATATTGGTAAAATATTCTCTCGGGAAAACTACCCTTGTCTATATGTAATCTTTGATTTCTATATTCTGTGCTTTAACCCTCAACTGGTATCTATGTTTGTAACGTAACTGGTATCATACGTCTATCAGACTCCAGATATTTACTTTTAAATTAAACAATGTGTTATTAATTTTTTGTTATTTATTCAACTTAATCCCTTTAAATATATGTTTTCAAACATGTCAGTGCAAAAGGTAGAAGAAAAAAATTACAATTCAGAAAAAAATAATAAAATATTAGAATGATGCTCAAAAAATGTAGACGCCTCTGTTTTTCTAAACAATCTAGACAATATGATTATTGTGATCATTTTGCTGATATGTCAGAGTTATAGAAAAACCATACAAACAAATAAAACATAAAATTACTGGAAAACTCAAAACACAAATTTCAATTTTAAGGTTCAAAGTCACTGTTTGTTAGGAAGCACAATTTTCCTTATCACAGGATATGTTACCTTATTTTTACATGTATATAACTACAACTCAAAACATTTTGTGTCCAGATATAGCTATGATTTTCAAAATATATAGAAAAACATGTTAGACTTCAAAAATGTTTCACACACCCACATACGTTCATTCATTTATCCGCAAAGCACTCTCAGCAGATTTTTTTGGCGCACTCCAAGCAGATCGGTTTTCCTCACTTCTCGCACGGGTACTTCGTTCTCCTTTTCAGTTTAGGATCGCAGAAGTAGCACGTTTTACGAACCTTGAAGAATTCAGGCAGTTCATGCAGAATGTCAGTTCAAAGTTTGGTTCATTAGGTCATAAAACTCGCCGAGATGGTCCTGATTGTGGCTTCATTATTATTTATAGGAATTAAACGCACTGTAAGTAACAACAGTGTTATACTAACTCACAATAATCACAAACACTCAATACTGAATAACGTCATTCGTGAACAATAGTCACGGAAATTGTATCATACGTCTGTCAGACGACACGATAAGTTTACTACGCACTTACTCAAGGTAAAACAAAGCAAGCGGTACATCACCTTCCCTGCAGGGAAACAACACTCCAATTAAGAGATACACAAGGGAAGAAAGCAGTAGACTGAGGAAAGGAGAGGGGATGGCCTTGGAAAATTTTTCAGCCGTCTCACAGACGTATGATACCAGTTGAGGGTTAATAAATAAGGCCTTTTCTTACCCAATTTCACTTTCAGCCTTATAAAATGAATGCCTGGGGCTGTACTTTAATTAAGGCCAGGGCCGCTTCCTTCCCACTCCTGTTCCATCGTCGCCATAAGACCTATCCGTGTCGATGCGACGTAAAACAAATTGTTAAGAAAGTAAATAATTGAATGCCTGTATTATAACACATTTATTAGAATGACCAACATCTTTCAGTTGTGTACTTTTTGGTCGCTATGAATAATCATATGTTTAATTAGTATGTCTCAAATCATGGAAGTGCCTGTTTGGCAGTGACCAACTTCTTTCTATGGGAAGTCTACTGTGACTTTCATATCTAATTTAGTTAAAGACTTGCTTGATTTACACGTTGGGAAATAAGGTATTGTTTTAAAAATTATGAAGACTAAAATATAGACATGATATACGTTTTTGGGCGTGTGCCGTGTCAAGAATATAAGGTGAAATTCTTTAAGTTTTGCAGAGAACTTTGAAATTTTCTTCTGAAGACGCAGAGTAATCTGCAAAACGTAAAGAACTTCATGTTATTCTCTTGACATGGCATAAGCCTAAAAGCCTATATCATGTCTACAGTATAAGTATGGGCCATGAAAGCGTCAATGGTAATAAGGTTAAAATATTTTTCATGAAATGAATTAAAATCCTAGGTTTCAGTTATGCTTTATGAAAGTGAAGTGTATATAGAATTAAAGTGCAAAATAAACCATTATTTATCAGAGGGTTAACAGTTATGAGAAGTGTCATTTCCATTGAGGAAGTGGTTGTCTCCAGTTCTGCTGTGTTTGAAGTTGATAGAGGACTGTCAATTGGAATATTGTTTGACATGTAAATAAATGATATATCTTCCATCTATGAAGGTCTTATCTGAAAATTCAGAATATGTGCTATGTTTTCTTTCGTTGATGAGTATTTTATCAATGCACTCTTACCTAGTAAGTTGCAGTTTTGCATTTGTTTCGTATACATGTATATTTTGCTCTTCTGAATACGATTTAAACCTCTAACAGAATCTCACTAGAAACTTCATACCTGAGCAAAATTTATGTGCTCTAAGATAAGACTTAAGATTCATACAATATTTCAACAGTGACTGTGTCCTGATGATTTTATTAAATAAGCCATGTTTTAAATATCCTAAGAAATTAGTCCTAAAATGCACATACTTGTGGTCTTAAAAGTGCATAAATTGTGATAGGTCAAAAGTTTGAAAGGTCATTTTCATCTCCACCTTCTTGTATAAGAATTGTTCAATTCAATGTCACTGGTTTTACATCCCACTAACTAAATTTTTATGTTTTTGGAGATGCCGCGATATCAGAATTTTGTTTCTCAGGAGTTATGCATGGCAGTAAATCTACTGACACGAGGCTGACATATTTTAGTACCTTCAAATACCATCGGACTGAGCCGGGATCGAACCTGCCAAGGTGGGTTCAGAAGGCCAACACTCTATTGCCTGAGCTTTTCAGCTGGCAAAGAGAGTTGTTCTTGCTTCCTTTGGGCAAGGTAGGAGAATCCCTGAACTTGCTGTTCTTGTGTAATTTGCTGCCAGAATACTTACAACTTTACTATGATTTAATGATCTCATAAGAACTCGATCAGGACCCGGTGAAGCCATTGATTTTCATTACACTAATAGTATGAAGTACATCGTCATAAGTTATTTGGAGGATCATATCATTTAAATACGATAATATTTGATCCTTTGTTGGAAAAAATACGAATTTGTTATCATTAGAAACTTCATCATAAAGGTATCCAAACATTGCATTTTTACTGTCTTTATGAGACAGGTTATTTCCGTGCGTGATATACCTGGCAGCTTTCCATTGCTTATTGTGGTATTCATACTGGATTTTTTCATAAGTGTATGAAACACATGTTTTAGGGACAACTTTTAATTTTCATATTTTCTTTCCTGTCGAATCCTCCTTGATGACCATATAGGGCTTTTAATTACTTTTTATAATTTTGTCCTAACATAGTTTCCTTTGCTCTTTTTTGTGCCACGTAATACAGAGATATTTTATTAATTGGGCTAGCAAATTAGAAAAATCATGAACTGCTTGGTTAAAATCTTCATATTCAGGAAAGATAGAAGTAAATGACCATTTGTTGAACTCCTCCTCGTGGGGATTCTTGTCTCGGTCAATATTTGTGATCTGTAGATCGTGATGGCTGAGCAGTTTTTCACATATTTTTCTCTAAAGAATTCGTCTGCTAGAATATCCCTGTGTTCACTTGGATGTGACCAGCTTATGTGTATACTAAAAGATTTATATTGCTCTCCACAATGTGGACATGTACCAAGGTCTTGTGGTGTATCTAGACTATATTTGCATGGGGGAGCTGGGACTCTGCATCAGGTGTGATCGTTGTTTCAGTCATATTAGTGGCTGTATTATAATTTACGAAGGCTATCTTAGGACTGTTTTGCAATGAAATGAAAATTACTAAATATTTTTGGGTGATTTATATTTCATTCAGTTCGACACACATTCGGCTACTTTTCCACAGTCTCCATTTTTGTTCAAACATTTGTCATATTGTGAGATAAGTTTTGGTAAACCCTCATCATACAAGTCTGCTGCCTGTGAAGAGAATCCTATCTGATCCATTGTTATGTGGAAATGCTTGCAGGTGAGGGACCTTTTCAGATAAAGGAAGAGATGCTAGTCATTAGGTGTAAGGTCAGGGGGATTGAATTGCTTCCAGCCAAGCAATTCAGTGTGAGCTTACATTCGAGCTGCAGAGTGAGGTCTTGTGTTATCATGAAGCAACGACACTCTGGCAGACAGAAGGCTGCTGAGTTTATTCTGCATTGCGCAGCTAAGTTTCATCGAGGTTGTGCAGTGCGCAGCTGTATTGATTGTCGTCTCTGGTGTCATTAAGTCCACTAGCAGAACACCACATCTGTCCGGAAACACAGTTGCCATAAACTTGCAAGTTGAGAAATTCTGCTTGAATTTTACTTTTGCCGGAGATGATGTGTGTCGCAACTCTGTTGGTTTATTCTGCAGTGCGCAGCTGTATTGATTGTCGTCTCTGGTGTCATTAAGTCCACTAGCAGAACACCACATCTGTCCAGAAACACAGTTGCCATAAACTTGCGAGTTGAGAAATTCTGCTTGAATTTTACTTTTGCTGGAGATGATGTGTGTCGCAACTCTGTTGGTTGCTGTTTCATGATCGCATCACCTTTCTCATGGTACCTGGTCAAAAATGCCAAAGCTCTGGCACATCTCTTCATTTTGTGTTTCTCAGTCAGCATCTTTGGAATCCACTAATAGTATAACTTTCTGCAGTCCAACTTTTCTCGCACAGTTTTGTAGAGAAATGAACGTGAAGTGACAGAGAAGATATTGTGAGTGGTGGTGGTGATTATTGTTTTTAAGAGGAAGTACAACTGGGCAACCGTGCTCTATTAACACTAATCAGAAGGGAGAAAGGAAGAGTTCTGACCCTTCAAAGAATGGAGGTATTAGCAAAAGAAAAGTGGAAGGGTTCAAACCGTACTGTTGGCAGGAAGATGGTTTTCCGTGGTTTCCCAATTTCACACCTGGCAAATGCGGAGCTGTACTTATTTAAGACCACGGCTGCTTTCTTCCCACCCCTAGCCCTTTCCTGTCCCATCGTTGCCATAATACCTATCAGTGTCGGTGCGACATAAAGCCATTTGTAAAAAATAATAATAAAAATAATAATGAAAGGGCCACGAAGGGCATGAAAATGAAAAACTCCTTACGCTTCGTAAACCTAATACTGTCGGGGTCGGAAAAGAACAAGAGTTGACCTAGGTAGATTGGATAGGAGAGGTGAAAGTGAGGAGCCTTACACAAGTAAGTAGAAGCATTGTCAGACTCAGTTAGGGGACCTGCGGTCGCCAACCCAACACTCTAAGGTTCAGAGCCCCTTTTCCGCTTTCTGTCACCTCTTATGACAGGCAGCAGATACCATAGATGTATTCTACCGCTCCCATCTACAGGAATGAGGGTATTGTGAACTGTTTGTTTGCACGAAGGGTGGTGTGAGTCAACCTCACACAAAATATCGTTGCTGATCAGAGGGGCTGACCAGAGCATGGATCATCAGGATCATTTTCCTGACCCACCTTGAATGATCTTATCCACTTATTTATGGACTTTTCCATCTCTCATAGTGTTGGGCCCATACATTTCACAGATCTTGTGCCATATTCCTTGCTGTCAAGAATGGAATAACTGACCGTGTCTCACATGCAGCGGGTCTCACCTTGATGAGTTCCATTGCACACTGTGAAGCAACAACCCAGTACTAACGTGGCAAAAAGTGTGTGTGCATGCACAAGGATGCTGGGTGTCAGTGCACATGTGCATAAGAACGATTCTGAAAGGCACGACAACTAGTCTTTAATTGAAAAATAGCCTTTGTATTAGGCATGATTGTGTAAGGTTAGTGTGTTGGAAATCTAGTGCATTATCACTTTTCACTGAATCTTGTGATAATCCATGCCTCAAGCTAAATGGCTGTTGATTCTACGAGTAGTGAACGTCTATCCACATAGTTTACATTCTTCACTGTTGCTTACTTTCACAGTATCTAGGCACAAATTACTGCCCTTATTTATAGAGTAATCTTTAGAATATCTATGGGCTCTAGCTTGGTGTACATTAATTTCACGTGGAATGTTTAGTCCACATAAGTTACAAACTACAGTAATGCTTGTGTTAGCTGTTGATGTCATTGGAGGTTGTTGTTTTCTTGAATTAATATTCATTGAAAAAGGGTGCAAGTGTGAATATAGGGTATTGGTAGTAACTTACAAGATTACTCAGCTGATTTTAAAAAGGTTTACCTCTTTGTCATCAATAACTTGTGCTATGGCTACAATAGGTTGTTACTAAATGGATATGATATATTATAAAATAATATCAAAATTACAAACCCTCACCAACTCCGATAAATCACATCATCAAACAAATCCACCTAAGACCACCAATATTAATCAAAATATGTAATTTATCACTAAATTCACTCCGTGGCTAGGATGTAAACAAGAAGACTCATACGGACATAGCTCCTAAACCTTGCAAAATTACCCTAGAAAACCTTAAGAATCACTAGAATAACATTAAATGATATGAAAATTAATGTAAAACTATTAAAATATGAAGTAATAATACCATGAAAGAGCTTAATAAACTTCCAAATGCAATAAAATACTGTCAGCACAAAATGGTCATACTACTTTCATTCGCTGCCTTCTGAATCCTCCGGAGCTTGCTATTTACAAACACCTTCTTGTTATAGTATTTAACTTTTAACATAGAGACTTATGTGCATTTTAGTCATCTGATTAAAGAGCCTATCTTTAGCAATGGACATATTTGAATTGTGATATGTTAGAGGTAACAAAAACAATCTCCACTTCATTGAAGGTTCTAGTGACATTGTTTGTTGTACAAATCATATTAATTTGTCTTTGTAGCTTTGTTATGCTTCTGATAATATACGGTGATCGATTATGAGGCTGTTTCTGAGGATTCTGTAGATTTGAGGACATAATATGCAAAACCTGCCAAGTCCAATTTCTGACATTTTGAAGCTGTATACGCCATTATGTGCGCAAGCAATAACCGCCAAGTCCTTCGGGTCATGGCAAGCAAGAACTGCCAAGTCCACAGGAGCCATTGAAACTGCTCGTCCATCTCACATGAATAGTTCATAGGTTTCATTTCACAGAGGTTTATCAGGTCGTAAGATCACATACATATTTTTAAATTACTAAGAAATATATTAATAACATGAAAGATTGTTCTGTTAAAATAATTTCACGTCAGATCAAGAGAATAATACTGAGAAAAACAAGCAGTGGAGTTACAGTTCAGGGTGAAGCACATTACTGCACTGATCTATATATTTAAAGTTAAAAACTTCATCACTGATCCGTATTGAACTAATAATTACAATGCTAAAAAGAGAAAGATGTTCCACCTAATCAATACAATAATATTGTTGCACAAATTAATGTAGCAACATATTTAATATGTGTCGGCTGATGATGACATGGACATATGTCGAAACTGATCCCATAACATATTAAATATGTTGCTACATTAATTCGTGCAGCAATATTATTGTATTGAATAGGTGAACATCTTTCTCTTTTTAGCACTGATCTGTATATCCCTAAAAGTATTCTCAAGAAGGGAAAGAGATTAGGAAACAATATTCTTCCAAATGGTGTCGAAGTGAAAAAAGAGAAGCTAATAGACATAGACAACCTAGTGAAAAAACAATAGAATGGAATAGCAAGAAATGGAGAGCCTTAAATTCTACTAGGACCTCATTGATGCTTCCCATGAAAATCTACCTGAATTAATGGAAGATGAGCCTGCCTGTGAAGGGAACAGGAGTGAATGTGTGCCTAATCTGAGAGTTTAAAACAGTGTAAATGTTTACCGATTGTCAAGATCTATTTGGTGAATCATAACTAATTCAATTAAAACATTATTCTTGAATTTACACTTGTAAAGAAGCTTTTTATTATTGAAATATTTCATTGTTAACGCAAAATACTTGATTGCGGAGACTTAGCGTTTCATTCATCTACATTAACCTACATGACAGAATTTTGAATTGATGATTATTATCATGTTCCAACTAAAACACTCCAAGTCCAAAATAAAAATCCACATTTACAGCAAAAATAATAGGTATATGGTTTTTTTCTTTGATCATATTATTCCCAAACCCCTTACATTTCTCTTGTCCAATACACACGCAATAAGATCAAATTGTAAAGCCGAGGCACGTTTTTCTCAATTTCTGAAAATTCTGTCAGTATGGACTTGGCGGCTTTTGCATCTTATGTCCTCATATGCTGTTGAGTGCAGGTACCATATACCCACCTGAAGAAGAACAGCAGTTCTTCAGTCAGACACTAAGAGAGAGGGAGAGAGAGTGTACATGCGCGCGCGCACGCGCGATGAGGTGAGACGAATCTGTCGTGGTGGGTTTTTATGACCGGATGTCCTTCCTGACGTCAACCTCATCAGAGGAGTTAATGAGATGAAATGAATGACGTGATGTACAGGGTGATCATAAAGTCCCATTAACCCCTATGTATTACATAGATGGTAATGAATTGTGGTGTCTTACTGTTGTGGAATCATGGCAGAGGACAACTTTGAGGTAGTGTGACTATTCGTTATTATTTATTCCAGGGTGTCTGTGTGAACACCATCATTTTCATAACAGAGTATGAATCTCCTCCATGTACGATGTGAAATTCTCTTCAACATTGTTGGCGTGATGGTAGTAAATGCACGTCGAACAGCATCCTTATGTTCGTCAACTGTCTTGTAACGTGTGGCAGCAACCTCCTGTTTAATGAACCCCCATAATGCATTATCACAGCACCCTCCACACACGTTTCCAGTCGTGTTGAAGGTCGTCCTGAATGAGGCTTATCTTTTATGGAACCAATTGCAAAGAGCTTTCTCTCCCACCGTAAAACTGTTGGTTTTGGTGGGGGGAAGATTTTCGGAAACCTTACAGTAAAATCATGCTGAATATCTCTCATTGACTTTCCTGTATGCGGTTGTTCGTGAGCCCACGTGCTCATTACGATCCGTTCCTCCATGGTGATTTAGATGTAGGCCGTATATCAACACCTACAACAATAAGAAACAACAATTCATTAACATCAGTGTAATTCATAGGAAACACAATCTATGTAATACATAGGGGGTAATGGGACTTTGTGATCACCCTTTATGATAGTAGGAAGGGAGAGGGTGAAACCCGGTGCCAGCACATAGCCTACTCCTCTCGAATAGCACCAAGGGGTCTGTTCAAGGCTTAACATCCCTATCCGACGGACGAATCACCATCAACAGCGTCATGTGCCCTCACTCCATATGAGCACTGCGGAGAGGTTTCGAATTTAATCCAGGCTTTTGGCACGCAATCTAGTGATTAGAAATTTTATACCACCACCTCCCCCACCCTGTCGGCCAACATTCTGATGGTGAAAATATTTTCGACCAACAGGACTTGAACTGGCTAACCTCGGTGCCAGACCGTTTAGACTTCAACGCCTTAACAATCATGACAATCAGATGGGCTAGTCAGACACTGATTGCTAGAAATATGTTTTTTGTATGTGTTAGCTAGTCTGGCCCCGCGGTGTAGGGGGCAACGCGTCCACCTGTCACCCGGCAGCCCCGGGTTTGATTCCCAGCTGGGTCAGGGATTTTTAATTGTAAATGATTAATATCCCTAGCCTGGGGACTGGGTGTTTGTGTCATCCTTAACGTTCCTCTCCTCACAGTCAGCACTCGACACGTCCTCCATTCCAGTTACACACAGGTTCATATCCATGGTGCAAGTAGGGGCAAAAGATCTCTGTAGGTCGACGCCCCAAACAAATAGCATTAAAAAAGTGTTAGCTACCAGAATAGTCATTTATCAAGTCATGTTTGTTGCTAAAAATGCACTGCAGGAAATGATAACCTCCTTTTATTAAGTTTATTTGCAATTGTGACATAAATTACTGTAATTGCCTTATTTTTAATGTGCTGATAAAATAGCCATGTTATTCATGAATTATACAGAGAAGGTCCAATGGGCTGTGTGCTGAGCAGTGTTCATTACAAGCTACAGGTATTGTAGAATGACACTGACACAACCATATGACAATTTCCATAGCTATTTCAGATGGTTTTACTTACCAATTTTATGAAAGGAGGTGCTGATTTTTTGGGGGGATTTTCTAAATGATGATGATGTCGTCTGATGTATTTTAGGTGAGAACAATTGATATGTGTTAGGTTTCCTAGACTGAACACTACCCGTGGTCTGAAATTTATTGTAAAGATTGTGGATTATTGTACGGCTTGAGACTTTACACCTGAGAATCTTTCTGAAAATTGTCTCTGAACGTGGTGAGCTGACTGAGTTAATACGCATATTGAGCCATATTTTACATAGCTTAGTGATGAAATACAGAATAAAGCACGCTGCTCATAATAACTAAGCTAAACTGAACCTTGTCCCTGTTACCAGCTGGACATATGTGCATTCAGTAGAAAAACACTGCCAGCAGGGCCAGAGTTTGTTGGATCTATCTGTATTATTATGCAATCTTAAGTCACCAAATTTATGCAGTAAGACATTTTGCAAATAGAAACTTTCAAAAAGATTCCTCATTGAACATACTATTTTAACTGGCTATGCCTTTATATAAACTGTTATGATGTAGAATCCAGATAATTCCTCTATATTTATTGTTTAATTTCAAATGATGCACGCATGATGATAAATAAAGTTTAGTGTCAGACAGGCACTTCACATGACTGGGTTTCACTTAAGTAGAGAATGCCTTCCCTTAGGATAACTTTACATGGCACTTTCTTATCGTGCATCAAAACAAAATCTTTCCATGTTGTTGTCAGGGGGATAAATGGTAAATCTTGTCTACTAAGATTTTTTTCTTAAATAATGTCTTTATTTATTTATTTATTGCTCCAGTGCTACAAACCAACAAGTAAAAACTAACTGTTCATTCGTAAATTTCCATCATACTATATGACATCCTTCAGAAATTTGTGTGTTCTGAAAAAGTTTAGGAAGATTGCAACACTATATGACATCTTCGATCTGGAAATGCTTAAGAATCATATTCTCTGTAGACTTTGTTTAAATTGAAAAATGGAAAAATGTTCATATCATTCCTTAAATTTAAAAAACGTTTTGAGTGATTATGTTTTTAAGTTACATTGGGTCCCTGCAACTGGCCATGCTGAGAGGATTGTATTTATTTTGTTCAATGTTGTAGAAATAATGTTTTAATGCCTCCTTGATCTTAGCGCAGTGTATTGTGGTAATAAATGGATATTTTCTATTGTTCTTCAGCATCAAAACGGATGTTAGCATCTGAATCAATGTCTGACCTGTCCTTTGGCTCCAAGCGGTCCAAGGGTTCATCAGGGGTAGGTTTTGATGTGGATTCTCCACGTGTAACACCCCCTGGGACACCACCTCCACCTTATGGTGGCAGCTCTGCACCAAGTGATAGCATCGAAACGTTACAGTTGGGCGATGAAGTGTCAACGAACCCTGTGGAAGAGGTGAGTTGAAAAAAAATCAGTTAATTTTTTTACCAAATGTCAGATTAAAATTTGCTTCATTGAGTGAATGGATAGGTAAATGAATGAATGAATGAATGAATGAGTGAATGATATTGTCACGAGTTGGTGGAATAAATAAATTAGTTCAGAAACTGGTAGCATTCTAATGTAAAATTTATTAACCAATTACTAAACCAGTCTTGCAGTTCAGGATGGTATCTGCTGTCCACACACTCCAGTAGAACTCCATTCACAGTCCCATGCTGACATTCCAGTGTTCTCTTCCACTCTGCACCAGAACATGCGTGACTTCCTCTTCCAGCAGCTGGCCGAAGAGAGACAACTCATGACGACAGGCATACAAAACGAGTCCTCAGTTCGACAGACGCTCCACAGACTGCCCATTCAACTCAAGCTGTCACTCACACTTGGCCACTAACTGGCAACTCGACTCTCACAGTGGCTCTCGACTGCTGAGCTCACACTGCGCTCAACTCGTACCGACTCAGACTTACTGAACTCCCTTGACTGTAACATCCTTCGCTCTCTTTCGCTCACTACCTGAACCCACACTGAACTGAACTAAACTTCTCGCACTTGTCCGTCATCTTATATAAGGGGTCGTCCCTTCAAGATACATCGGCCTCTCAAAGCTCATGGAAACCTCCAGGTATAGAAGGCTCTCGGCCTGCACGCCTAGCCGTTTCTGCACCTCTTAAGGCCTCAGCGACTTAACAGCTGTGCAGTGGAAGGCGAGGCTCCGGCCTCCCAGCGTCACAGGTGGGGGTGGGGGGCATAATGAATCACTCCCCCTCCAGGCCCACTCTACCAAATAGCGAACACACCACAATATACTACAAAGAGTAAAAAGGAAAGAGGGAAATATTCTGATCTGTATTTAACTACTGTGCATGTAGGTTAGGAGATATGTAAATACTTATGTGGGTGAGCCATGGTAGCTGAGACACATCATCATGAGCATCACACCAAGGTGCCGTCATTCAGATCCCTGCCAGTACCTGTGGGATTTTCGTAATGAAAAGGCAAGCACATGTAGTTCAGACACACAACTGGCCACTGTGGAGATTGTACCATCAGCCTATGGCTGTGATAATAGTATCAACAGTTACAGAAAACTTTCTACGAAATTTCAGACTCCTATGATCATTAGAGCCCTTGCTCTACTGCACTTAATACCATAACTTTTATTGTGGACACTCTGTATAACATGGAGAGTTGCAACTCACCATGTGAGCACATGCAGATAAGGTAAACATGGAGGAATCAACTGGGTTTAAACTTTTCGACTTCAGTCTTTATCAGTGGAAGATTGAACAAGAATGGTGGTGATCTTGACAAGTCAACGACTGTTGTGAGGTAAAAAGAGAGTGCAGGGGAATGGGTTAGAATAAGAATGGTGGTGATTATTTTTAGCAAGACGACGTCTGTTGCAAAGTCAAAGGTTGGTAGTTAAGCCAGTGTAGAAAGCTGGACCAAGTCTGCATTGAGTCTGGTAGGTTATGTTGGATGAAATGCAGTCATGATGACCTTGTATGGGGGTAAAACGTATTGGTACTGCCAGTGGTGAAAGTAGACTGCAAGTGTTGCATTGGTTGTGTTCATAGAAGAAAGAGCCAGAAGAGGAGGGGTTTGGTGTGGTTCATAGAGTGAGAATGTTTTTTGAGGGTTGGTGGACACCTTAAGGTGACTGTGGGGCTTTTTGGAAGAAGATCGTAGGTATTAGAGAGGTTGACAGAAGATTGAATGCTTATTTCAAAATGCGATTGATTTTGTGAAGATCATTGTTACATGTGGTTATGAAGGGTAATGGGTTTGGTTGCTTGGGGAGTCTGTAGACACATTTAATTGCTTGAGAAATCTGGCAGTCAGCCAATAGGGTGGGGTAACCTGCAGCGATAAAGATCTTTGTCAGGTTGTCATTTTAGGAAGCTCAGGCGTGAGAGGTTGAACAGGTGCCCTGGATGGCAAGGCTGAATGTTAGTGATTCTTTTGTGTGATACAGTTGAAAACTGTTGTACCATCAGCAGTATCTCCACAACAACAGTTGAACAGCCTTGTTATTGAGTAGTTTTGACCTTAGTTTCATATGTTATGCAAGAAAAAAGAGATTAGATTGCTGTAGTAGTAGTAGTAGTAGTAGTAGTAGTAGTAGTAGTAGTAGTAGTAGTAGTAGTAGTAGTAGTAGTAGTAGTAGTAGTAGTAGTAGTAGTAGTAGTAGTAGTAGTAGTAGTAGTAGTAGTAGTAGTAGTAGTAGTAGTAGTAGTAGTAGTAGTAGTAGTAGTAGTAGTAGTAGTAGTAGTAGTAGTAGTAGTAGTAGTAGTAGTAGTAGTAGTAGTAGTAGTAGTAGTAGTAGTAGTAGTAGTAGTAGTAGTAGTAGTAGTAGTAGTAGTAGTAGTAGTAGTAGTAGTAGTAGTAGTAGTAGTAGTAGTAGTAGTAGTAGTAGTAGTAGTAGTAGTAGTAGTAGTAGTAGTAGTAGTAGTAGTAGTAGTAGTAGTAGTAGTAGTAGTAGTAGTAGTAGTAGTAGTAGTAGTAGTAGTAGTTCAAATGAGGGGAATTTGTTACTTTTTGAACTGTATGAAGATACTGGAACATTTTGGAAAGAGGGAAATATGGACTCAGGTTCTTTTTGTCACTTTACATACTATGATATTCATTTTTAAATTGATGTACAGTGGATGCCTTTCTAACAGCCTGCTCAGGACTGGACCCTTGATTGGATAATGAAATGGTTGGTTATACCGACCTATCGGACAACTATACTGTAATTTAAGATCTTTCACCATCTTTAAAACAATATCTCAAAACATACTAAGATAACAAAGTTTGTTCTTAGCTACAGTAATCTATAGTATTACAAATTAAACATGAAAAAGTAATATAAGGGTACAGTACATACAACCGTCTCTGGCCTTGAACTGATCAACATTTCAAAGTTAATTAATGACTGATTTCAGCCATTGTTTTCAGGGTTGGTTCAATAATTGGAGTTCCTTTACGACACTTGTATACAAACCATTGTCATAATGCATCATTGACTATTTCATTTGTCTGATTCTTTAAAATATATCAAATTTTTTTATTGTGCCGCCAATCATTTATCAAACTTTTCCTGACTCCTAATTCATTACAAATTTACTGTTCAGATTCACCGTTCTCTACACGTTATTACATACTAACTTTCTGCTGTATTTAAAAAGTCTTTCTGTTTTTCCTCACTTGGTACTCATTTTACTATCACCAAAATAGTACTCAAGTACTGCACCGAATAAATCAGCAAACTCAGTATTCAGGAGATAGTGGGTTCGAACCCTACTGTCGACAGCCCTGAGGATGGTTTACCATGGTTTCCCATTTTCACACAAAGCAAATGATTCTAAGTGATTAGCAATATGAAAAAGTTGCATCTGGCCCATGAACAGAGCAGGGTAGGAGGCAGCGTGAGTGCTCATGATCATTGGAAACCAGTAGTAACATTATTCACTGGGTCGGGCGGTTAATAGGGAATCCACTATATTATTAATTTGTTTGATAACACATTCATCTCTGTATTAATGTCCATTTTATAATGTTGTGATGAATTTTCCTAATTCTGTTTTTGCTGCCAGAATTCGACACCACAGACGGCGAGAATCGAGACTGTCTCTCCAGAGGTTTCTCCATTGCATAATAATTGTACACCCCAGTATGCAAGTACTACAGTTGTGCAACATACCATAATGTCCATGGATGATGATGATATGTCAGATCAGGAGATGGTGAGTAATTTTTGTGGTGTAAAAATAGAAACACATTCAGTTTGCTTTTTTTAAAAAACTTTACATCATTTTCGATGCTTAAAATTATCCTTTGATTCTTCTGACATTGTCAGTGACCTTCTGTTATTTATTAATATTGTCTGAAAGAAACTGTTAAATTATGTAATATATAGTGTTAAGAAATATATACAGTAAAAATCTCAAAATATGCACTAAAAACTGAGTCTGAATGCTTAATGTTGTAGGATATTAGAAAAAAAAAGTCAACATATTACAAAATATTAAAGTTTTTAATCATAAACACATTATTCCTAACTTTCTTGACTTTTCAACCAAAACTTATTTAAAGTCTGAGATTGATTCTCTCCATATTTTCTGGATCAAGCTTATTCCTCCTGTCTATAAAAATGTAAATACAGAAAATGTCCTTTCAGCACCACAAAAATTTGAAATTGGGCAATAAGCCAACATTAATGAACACATGACCATCAGAATCTTGAAGGATTTTGCTAATTTCTCTTAGCTTCTTAAATCAATTATATTTTGCAAGGACATTTTCTCCTTGACACCACTCCTACGTTTTCAGCTGGCTGAGCAGCATCAAGTGCCTTCAGACTTTAAGAATGCTCCATGGCCTATGTTTCCAATTACTTGATGCTTTTGCAAAGACTACGAACATTTTATTTTAGGTACACAAGCTTTTCATGTATGCTGGGTGCAGCCAAGGTTTGCTTTGCTTCAGTGGTACATGGATCCCTCACCTTCGGTTGAGTCCATTACCTGAAATTCATAAAGTAAAGTTCAAGGTCATTATGAAAGGTACTGAATATCTGACAGAGTCAACGAACTTCAATAACAAGATACAGCTGGTTAAAAGTTTGTGTTGTGAGACCAACATCCAGCACAACTATGGTCTGCTGCATGTTGTGTTTTACCAAGGTTGAGAAATATACACATTCGGGAGATAGTGGGTTTGAACCCCACTGTCGGCAGCCCTGGTTTTCCGTGGTTTCCCATTTTCACACCAGGCAAATGCTGGAGCTGAACCTTAATTAAGCCCACGGCCTCTTCCCTCCCACTCCTAGCCCCTTCCTGTCCCATCGTCGCCATAAGACCTATCTGTGTCAGTGCGACGTAAATCAACTTGCAAAAAAGGAAATATACACAAAATATGCTCATAACATTGTAATATGCACTAACGTCCAAAATGTGCACATATATGCTTTAATAATCACAAAGTTTCATTAAGATATGCATCTGGGTTTCAAATATGTGTTTGTGTATATTTTTCAATTCTAGTCATATTCATCCCCCTTCTAGCAAACTAACGAATCAGCAAATTGTCAAAAAATTAGGAGAGCTGAAAGAAGTTGTGACTACTCATGTTAAATACATTTTTATATTTAATGATTGGTTTTATGTGTTAGCCATAGAGAATGAGCTGCAGATGTGAGACTTTTGCAGAGGGTAGACATTATATAAATAATAAAATCTAGACCAAAACTTCAGAACTACAGCTTCCCTAGTTTGCCACTTTTGCTAGTTAGCCATAGTGGGGACGATATCATTAAAATAATATTTTCTAAATGAGGAACTTCTAGCCATGGTCAATGACATTAAAATGGACGTGTAAGGTTTGCTCTTCTTGATTGAGCACTTTCTAGCTTTTACTTCTATACAGGGAACAAATGGTTAGTTTATTGTCAAAAATACCACTGCTAGAATACATCCTTTGATGTTATCACTGTACTAAGGAAACAAGAATTTTGAAAGACACTTTAAAGTTCATTACTCTACTTATTGCTTTATTCCAGTAGAACAGCAAGGAGCTCCTCGTTGGTTTGATTGTTTTCGTACTCACTGTTGTCTTTATCACTTTGGAATTCTTCATTGTGTTTTTCATCTTGAGTTCTGAAAACGAATTATGAACCAGTTGTAATGTATGGAGACTTTCTAAAAGCTATTCAATGAAAGCCATGAAAGTGAATGCATGGTTTTTGATCACTTATTTGCGTCCTTACAGCCTTTAAGGGAAATTAATGTAAACTGACAATATTTAAGAACTAGGTGATGTACCTGTGCTTCGCAATGGGATTCTCAGAAAGACTGACTTTGTGGCTTTCCTAACTGAAGTCAACATAGGTCATTACAAAAACTTCAGTAGGAATGTAGCGATTAAAAGCAATGTTCTCGCGATAAAATACTCGATCAAATGAAAAACTACACATTTTCTCACTTTTAACTTACAGTACTACCGTGCCGATCTAACAGTCCAGAGTTCCAGAGCTGGAATGACCAGGCCACAGACAGCCGTGAACACTTCTCTGCCATTATTCCGTTAAATGTGTACACCTCTCATTCCAATCAGTGCCTCAGAGAAGGCATTGAATAGTTCGAATGCTATGATGAACCAGTGTGTTATGTACCGGTAGTATTGGAAAATTTATTAAACAGAGGGATGGCATGCTAAAGAAGAAAGTTATCTAGCTCCCCAGATACTTCCCGCCAGTATTTAGGCAGACTGTTGCACTTGTACGACTGGGCGAGTTGGCCGTGTGGTTAGGGGCGTGCAGCTGTGAACTTGCATCCGGGAGAGTGGATTCGAACCCCACTATCGGCAGCCCTGAAGATGTTATTCCGTGGATTCCCATTTTCACACCAGGCTGTACCTTAATTAAGACCAAGGCCGCTTCCTTCACACTCTTAGCCGTTTCCTATCCCATCGTCACCATAAGACCTAACTGTGTCGGTGCGACATAAGGCAAATGTTTAAAAAAAAAAAAATACTCGGTACGCAACAGTAATCCTATCTATTGGAAATGAAATGGCGTATGGCTTTTAGCGCCGGGAGGTCTGAGGACATGTTCGGCTCGCCTTTCAGGACTTTTGACTCTACTCCCGTAGGCGACCTGCGCATCACGATGAGGATGAAATTATGATGAAGACGACACATACACCCAGCCCCTGTGCCAGAGAAATTAAACAATGATGGTTAAAATTCCTGACCCTGCCGGGAATCGAACCCAGGACCCCTGTGGCCAAAGGCCAGCACGCTAACCATTTAGCCATAGAGCCGGACAATATCTATCAAAGATGAGTGGCAACAGAAGACAAAGCACATCACAACAAACAATGGTCAATGTAATGTTATTGTTGATCAATTTTATGGGCTTTCTACATTGTAGTTCTTCACATTTAGTTTTCTTTAGACTCTGTGATATTAGGGCATCTTATAAAATAATTTATAGCATAGTTTGTAGTTCCTTATTCTTCGACTTTACATACTGATTTTCATTAAATCCTGTTTAACCATTTTTTCGTGACTCGGCGCTGATAGGGACTTAGTAACAAAAATCGAAATTCATGAATATCTCTGATCATAGCCGGTATTGTAACAATGTATAAGACATAAATAATAGGAAATATAATACTACATAACTTATGTAGTATTTATCGATACGACCACTAATAACATCATTATTTGGGAATTAAATTTTAGGCCTACCCCTAAACTACCATTTCATTCAGCATGAATAAAATTATTTATGGCCTAGATTGTAGCGACTTATTCCTCGACTTCCCATACCGATTTTCGTTAAGATACGACCATTAATAACAAATATTTGAGAATTAAATTTTAGGCCTTCCCCTAAACTACCATTTCACTTAGCGTGAGTAAAATTATTTATAGCCTAGTTTATAGCAACTTATTTCCTGACTTTGTATACCAATTTTCATTAAGATATGACTACTAATAACATAAATATTTGAGAATTAAATTTTAGGCTTTCCACTTAACTACCATTTCAGCCAGTGTGAATAAAATTACTTATGGCCTATATTGTAGCGACTTATTACCCGACTTTGTATACTGATTTTCATTAAATTCTCTTCAGCAGCTTTCTCGTGATGCATGTACATACATACAGACAGATAGACAGAAATTACGGAAAAGTAAAAAGTGCATTTCTGTGTTACTGTGGGCACGACTGATACAGAAATACCATCCTTTTGAAATTCTGAGCAATGTACAGACAAAACTCTTATTTTATATATATATATATATATATATAAGGCAAGACCCAACAAGAATACTGAGATTAAAGCTCTTGCCTTTGCAGATGTAGAGAAATGGGAGAAGATTAAAGCTGAATGATGAATGCAGTATTGAAGCATTGTAGTCTCAAAATAATACTGTCCGAAGAATTAGTATTGTTAGTCAGCCGACAGAACATTCGTACTAACATCACTGTGGATGAAGTAAAGCTAAAGAGAAGTGTCTCAGTAGTGTAGTAACAGCAGATAATCTGTCATTACTGGTAGTGTATGAAAAGGTGCCCAGTGTTACCATCTAGTGAGAAAGCTCCTGGGAAAAACAGGTTCCCTTAAAATCCCAGTTAGTACTTTACTACTACAACTTATTTATGCCAGTTACCACATACAGCATAGAACTTGTACCCCAACCAGCAGAGCTATCAGTAGACATCAAGCTGTGGAAGTGAAGTCCTTAAGAACTATGGTCCAAATAACTTGGAGGAATGAGATAAGGAATGATGAGATGCAATATTAAGTCCATTGTCCAGGTAAAACAGTCATTCCATGAAATTGGTACTATTTGATGATGATGATGATTATGGTTATGACAGTGATCGCAAGTGATACATAATTGTATCGATACCTCTTCAGAGCATTACCCGTAGGCTGTGGTAGTATGTATCATGGTGATTATTGTTTTAAGAGGAAGTACAACTGGGCAACCATCCTCTAATAACAATACATAATCAAAAGGTAAAAATGGAAGGGGTCTGACACTTCAGAAAATAAAGGTATCAGCCGAAGACAGACAAGGGCCACGAAGGGCATGAAATTGAAAGACTTCCTAGGCCTTGCAAACCTAATAAGGTCGGGGTGGGGAAGGAACAAAAGTTGACCAAGAGAAGTTGGATAGGATAGATGCAAGTGAGGAGCCTGGCACAAGTAAATGGAAACAATGCCAGGACTCAGCTGAGGGCCCCATGGTCACCAACCTACACTCCCAAGTTACGAACCACTCTGGCTAGCAGTATGTATGATCAAGTATGCAAGTGTGGCAAAAATCAAATTAGGTAGCACTAGGCAAACATGCTTTCTATTTGGAAACTTATGTACGGTAGTGTCCTGTTAACTATGTGAATGTCCACCTGCATAGTGTAATGATTGGCTTTATTAGCTTTTGTCCTTGGGGGCCTTGGTTGAATTCGCTGTACTGCCAGATACACAATTATCAAGGATGAGTTCTCCACCTAATCAATACTTTATTTTACATAGTGTCAATATTATTTACATAAAAGGACAGTACCGGTTTTGACCTGTAAATAGGTCATCTTCAGCTGTTGAAGAACCTGCTACTAAAATTAAAATTAAACAAGAATGCCATTAAAATAAACATGAATGCCACTATTAAAAAAAAAATAGCTGCAGTTGCTTAAGTGTGGCCAGTATCCAGTATTCGGGAGATAGTAGGTTCGAACCCCACTGTCGGCAGCCCTGAAGAGGGTGTTTCCATGGTTTCCCATTTTCACACCAGGAAAATGCTGGGGTTGTACCTTAATTAACACCACGGCCGCTTCCTTCCCACTCCTAGCCCTTCCCCATCGTCGCCATAAGACCTGTCTGTGTCGGTGTGACGTAAAGCAACTAGCAAAAAAAAACTTAAGGTTAAGATACATGCATATGGTACAGTTTTGGGGGTTAGAAGGCTTTTTCCCTGACCCTATGATTTCTACATATTGTCTTTATGGGAAACTATGATCATCACCACCATCAATAAGGTTATTCTCTCTGTCTTGACCTCCACAGTGTAACGGTCATCGGGTGCATGATGACACCTTGATTATAGCAAGCAGTGAAATATTGCAATACAAAAATGCAGAGAAATAGGGCTTAATATTAATGTAAAGTAATCAAAGTTCATATTGGTTGTGAGAGAAACAGTTTAGTACACACTTGTCATACTAGATACAGAGCACATAATTCCCTTGGTAGCCATTTACGAGAATATCCGCTACTATGGTCTAAATTACCATCATAGCCCTGTGTTCGAAGAAAATGAAAAATCTGCAAAGTAAGTTTGACTGTTTGGCAGCAATCCTTCTGCTGCAGCCTTAGAAGTTCACAGTTCTATTCAGCTTTTTATGCCCGGCACTAATTTATTTCTTCCAAACTACACCGTTTGATAAGATCCTTGGCAAGATTTTTGTAGATGCAGATATAATGATCAAGAACACCTTAAAATGTATGCTGCAATAATCAGCATATTTTCTGGTTTGTATGATGTACTCTGAAAAGAAATGCAAGTGTATCGGGCTTTTCTGAGCTCACTGGGAAACTTATTTGCAGTGCATAAGTACCTACCAGAAAACGTTGACTTCTGGAAACATCCTTATAATCACCACTTAAGATCTTTCTGGTGAGATAGATAAATGTTTACATAAACTCGTCCTAACTATCTATAGATCCACTCTGGAGGCATGAGTGTACACAATTTAGGGAGACATTGAAGAGAAACGGAATTTCAGTCATGATGTACACATCCTCAGAAAGGAAAAGGTATTATCCTGTACAAACAGTTCATCCCTGCTAACAGCTGGCTTCATCAACAGAAGGGCTTAGTAGCAGTGAATGGAAAGAAACTCTGAAAATGACAGCAAATGTATGCGCAGTTGGAGCTGTGCTAGTCAGGTCTCAGGACAGTCACCACTGCTACCATTGTGGCAGAGAGATTGCCATGTAGGCCTTCGGTACATACAGTGTAAACCAAGAAATCAAGCATGTTGACGTTTTTTATATACATGATAATATGTATGTAGGTATGGTAATGTTGACATTCTTTATATACATGCTAATATGTATGTAGGTATAGTAATAATGTACAGAGTTATCATGTTTTCACATTTTTTGTCCTTGTCCCTTCATTCTGTTGCTCCCTTTTCCCACATTGACCTCTCATTGCGTTTGTCCTATTACATGTTCCTGTCTTTGAATTGATACTTCACTTGTTTGTTCCGTCCAATTAATGGTACAGTGTTATGTGTAGTGAAATTAATTTAATACTCCGAGTTGTTACTGTGAGAACATATTTTCCCCATTTGATCAGTTTAAAAGAAAGTAATCTAATACCTTGCCTTTTATGTGTTATAATACTCTTCTTGTCAGTTCCAGGCACAGTTGGATGATCATGGGCCTTTCAAGAATTTGTCCAAATTGTGGGAGCACACAGCGCACCTAGCTGTATTCATGAATTATTTAATTTCAAATAGTGATTCTTCCAGTCTTGTAAGTATGAAAGAGTAAAGTATAATCTGTCATGAAATTGCTCATATTAGAGAGTTATGTGAATAGTGCAGCCTGGTAATCAGTCCTTCTGTTCCTTTTCATTGGGATTCTATTCTCCTCATGTGTTTCTCCTCTGTTCTCGGTCTTTTACCACCTATATTGATCATTATCTTATTCTCTTCCCTTCTTGTCATGTTTATCTAGTTTTCTTCTTGTCTTACTATTCCCACATTAAGACTGAAGATCTGTCAAGATGACTCCTCATTGAGTGTTGATGCTTGCACTACTGATGAAGGTGGAAAGCAGAAATGAACTTATCACGGATTAAGAAGAATTGAAGGTGGAAGACTCGGATGGAAGAGGGGAGAGCTCATCTATTTGAAGACATCAGTGTATGAAGATGTGGAGATCATCCTTGTCCTTTTGTTTCTTCACATTTGCCCTTGTCTTCTTTTTTTTTATTGTTCCCTCTTCTCACACTGACCTGTCATTGTGTTTGCCTATTGTGTGTCCCTTTCCATTATTTCACTATTACTTTCAGACTAAAGGTGGCAAATCACTTACTAAAGAGAAAAACTTATTTCAAGAGTACAAAAGGTTTATTAAAAAAAAAGAAAAAAAGGGAAATTCTTCAGGAATTGTGTTCATTTTAATATTCTTTGTAAGATGCTAATAATTGTTTGGTTCTTGGCCACATGCTGTCCTGTGTCAAAGAGAATTACTAAAAAGTAGCAGATCTTCCAAATTATTCCAATACTGTTCTGCATCTTATTGACGTTGCAATAAATATATTCTTTTCTAAATACTGATTAAGAGAACTGAGCATTATAACCGCACATGTTAACGCGCTATGATTATATAGCCAAACTCTGCATTTGGAAGACACCTGGGTTTGGACCCCACCGTTGTCTGCCCTGAGAATGTTTTCCTGTGGTTTCCGATCTTCACTGTCAGGCCTAAAGGGTAGACATACATACTGATAAAGAGTAATCAGTTTTCAGATATTTTCCATTTGATGTCATTGTATTAGAGCATTTTCTGTATTTTTTTTTTCCTATTTGTTTTACGTTGCACCGACTGAAGCAGGTCTTGGGCTGACGATGTGATAGGACAGACTAGGACTGGGAAGCAAATGACTGTGACCCTAATTAAGCGCCAGCATTTGCTTGGTGTGAACATGGGGAACTACGGAGAACTGTCTTCAGGCTGCCGACAGTGGTATTTGAACTCGCTGTCTCCCAGATGTAAGCTGACAGCTACGTGATCCAAACCATGTAGCCAACTCACTCTCTGTTCTCTGTACTCTATTCATTCCTATTAGCACCAAATTTTAACACATTGTTGATATAAACTGATTTTAACTTACCCCTTGATTTGAAAGGAAAATTTAATATTTGAGATCCAAGGTTTAGTGGATGGCAAATTTTCCTTATGTGTACCAGTACTTTTTGTTTTGAGTCCAATGATTGTCCTTTATAACATTTCAACCTTCAATCAATTGCAGTTTTGATCTTTACATTGTTAACATTCTTTGTTTTAGCTCTTTTACTTGGTGACAGACTTGTATAAGGAAGGGAGTGCTAAAGAAATGAGAAAATGGGCCTATGAAATTCATTCAAGTTTCCTTGTCCCAGGGGCGGTGAGTAGTTATCTTTGATAAAGTTTATTTCAGATACATCTATGTAAATAGGGTTCCTGATTTTATTCTGTTAATACTTAAAAATTATGTTTTGCAGCCCTTGAGACTCAACAATGTTGACGAAAATGTTGCTCGTGAAATCGACGATGTGTTGCTCAATGAATCTGACAAAGAAGAAATACTTAGAAAGGTATGGCATTTCATATATAAGACACTAAAGTATGATATATTTCTGTACTTTTACTACACAGCAATGTTTTGTTACATTCATGTTACTTACTGTATTTACTTGCATATAGGATCCCCCTCCTTTTTAAAATTTTTTTTAGTTTTACTTCCAAAATGGGGGAGGGTCCCATCGTTGCAAACTTCATAAAAATCTATTTTTATGGGAGGGGGAAGCAAAACACATTTACTTCATTTTGGTGCTACATACTGAGCCCGTCTAACAGTCAGGAGTCTTGAGGATCCACAGGGTGGACCGTTCACGAGCCCAGTGCTTGAAACAGGGATAGGTGATTGATGGTTTTTCCAAGGTAACACTAATAACTAAAAGAAAATGTGAAATGACAAACCAACTTTATTAACAATAAATTGAAAAAAAGAATCTATGTTGGTAAGGAAATCAACATTTAAAAAAAAAAAAAAGCTATTTATTCAGGGTGTCGACATAGAAAGATCTTTTGCCCCTACTTTGCACCATATGTTATGAAGCTGCGTGTATATGGAAATTGAGGAAGTGTAAAGTGTTGAATGTGAGGAAAGGAACATTAAGGACGACACAGGGATATTAATCATTTACAATTAAAAACCCCTAACCCGGCCGGGAATCGAACCCTGTGCTGCCAGGTGAAAGGCGGATGCGTTTCTCCCTACACCGCGGGGCCAGTTCTTGATGTTCAAATTAAAGTAAATCAGTTCTGATAACTTCTTTCTCCTGACAATATTTACAACAAGTTTAAAAAATATTTTATTATTTGTATTAATATGGTGGAATGAATTTTCTTAATTCATATCTTCAAGTGCCTTTTCACTTTCATTTTTTAAAGTCATTAATCTCCATGGATACCTTCAACATTTTTACATTGTTTTCTTTATACACAACTATATAGAATTTTCTTTCCACTGCAATAATATATTTGTTCAACTCACATTTTACTAAGACAATACTTTGCATATATGCTGAATTCTACATCTCATCATGAATGATTTTAAAATGTATCTACGCTTCACAGTAATAAGAATAATATCATAAGACTTCTTCTCCTCTACCACAACAATACTATGCATATATACCTATTTCCACATCTCATCAAGACTTTGAATCTTGAATTGTGTCTACATCAAGATGGCGTCGAGTGAGACGGTAGAGTAAACTTGCTTTTGCTACACCCTGTTTGAATTGCAAGTTAATCAGCTGAAAGTACTAATCCGTGTTAACAAAGTTATACATGTAAGTAACTTCTTCTTTAAAAAGTAATCACCATGTCTGTAAAGGAAGTAGCTAAGAAGATATCGGCTTTTAAAGATTGCATGAAAGACTTTCAAGCTCGCCTAGGCTCAGCAGTCTGTGCCGCCAACCCACCAAACGTGCTACAAGCGCTTGGTGGCGAGTTCCAGGCATTCAAGGAAAAGGCCAGCAAGACATCTCCAATATTAAAGGGGAGTTGAAGGGTCTGGAATATCGGCTCCAGAAACAAGACGTGTTGGACGAGGCCGAACAGTACAGTCACCGGAACTGCCTTTTATTGCATGGTGTCTCGGAACAGCCGTCCTGGGACATCTACATTAAAAAGCTAGACACACTGAAAAATAAACTTTCGGTAGAACTTTCACTTCTTGATTTGGATCACTGCCACAGGCTAGGCTGCCGTAATCAAATGTCTGCTGAAGTAGTCTCACAGGGAAATCAACCTGTCATTATTAATTTCCTTCAATACCATGATTGTGATCGAGTGTGGTGTGCGAAGCGAGCTCTGAAGGGCAATGGGGTCATGCTAACTGAGTCTCTCACAAGTGTGAGAAAACATATCCTTAATCAAGCAAGAGATTTATGCAGACTGCAGAAATGCTGGACTCAAGATGGACGCATTTGTGTTTTAAGAGAAGATGGAACTAAGTCTCAAATATCCACGATGGCACAGTTAAAAAACATTGCAGGGAGTAGGATGAACTGGTGAACTTGGTGAAAGAAATTATGTGTGTAGTAATTAGTGTATATTTGTGTGTGTTTAAGTGTATGCTTGTGGAAGTCAGTGGATCTACACACCAGGTTGCTCGGGTAAGCTTATTTTACATCTTAATTTATTGTTTTCATATTGCTTAGTTTCTTATGTTTATTGACCAGCACAACAGTAATACCATTGACCTGCATTCCTCTCCAAAGCCCTCACCCTCCCCTTCTTTTTCGTCCTTACCCCCTTCAACAGGACTTGTGTTGCAAGAGCAGCTCAGTAGCCACCCACGGTCATTACATTGTTGCCACCTAAATGGCCAGTCATTATTAGCTCATATGGAAGAGGTTCAGGCTATTTTTGAAGTGAACAATGTACATATTATTGGAATTAGTGAAAACTGGATTCATACAGACATGCCGTCATCGACAGCTAACCTTGACGGATACTCAATATTACGCCATAACCGTATTGACAAAATAGGCGGTGGGCTTCTACTTTATTACAGAAATGACGTAAAATGTAAGATAATTTCTACTTCTGACCCAAGACTTATACTGCGACCGGAATTTATGTTTGTAGAGTTAGACTGCCATAAAAAGATATAGGGATTGTATACAAGCCGCCTAAAATAAGACAGACTGATGATTTTGAAGAGGCATTAGCAAATCTTATCTCGGCATATAATGACATTGGCGACTTTAACACTGACCTTTTGAAGCAGACTAGTGATGCAAACAAGCTACTGAATTTATTTCTTGCTACAAACATGACAATTTTGCCCCTCAACGCTACTAATCACGTTCATTACTCTGAGCGCACAAGTCATAGCTTAATTGATCTTCTTGTGACAAATCAACCTCAAAAAGTAATTAAGCATGGACAGATCCCTGCGCCTGGCATCTCTTCACATGACCTATTTTACTTGTGTTATTCTACACGAATACCTGAGTACAAACCACGATACATTACAATACGAGACTTACGACATATGGACCAGAATAAACTACACCACAATGCATTTAAGTTGCCTTGGGATGCTGTACTTAATTTTCAGAACATAAACTCTAAAGTAAACAAATTCAGTTCACTGTTACAGGAAATATTTGACAAGCATGCACCATAGAAACAGGTAAGAATCACCCGTCATTCTTCCGCGTGGCTAACGGCAGAGATAAGATCTGCTATGGTCAGTCGTGACAAACTGTACATACAATTCAGACAGACGCATGACGCAGATGATTCTGAGCAGTACAAGATTCTGAGAAACAGAACCAAGCAGTTAATTAGGAATTCTAAATATAAGTACTTTCAGGAACTGATGAACAATAACAGCCCGAGACAGAAATGGAATAAATTACGCACGTTAGGTATAGGTAAATCCGTAGAGCAGCATGTACGAAGCATATCGCTAGAGGCTTTAAATGATCGTTTTGCACGGCTAAAAATAGCCTCTACACTCTTCCCTAAAAATTAATTACCCTTGTTACAATCGCAGTCTGTATATGAGCAATTCTCTTTTAGAAATGTCAGCTCGAATGAAGTTAAAGGTGTGATATACTCTATTACATCTAATGCCACAGGTAATGATGACATTTCAATATCGCTTTTTAAGGATATCATGAGAACTGTTCTGCCAATACTAGCTCATATATTTAACTACTGCCTGACAAATGGTGTTTTCCCAGATGTTTGGAAAGATGCACTAATTGGACCCATCCTGAAGAACTCCAAGTTAGATTCTCCTTCAGATTATCATCCTGTATCCATCCTACCACCCTTATCCAAGGTGCTTAAACGTCTAGTTCATACACAAGTTACTGAATACCTTATCAAGCATTCCCTCCTTAATCCCGTTCAATCTGGCATCAGGAAAGGACGTAGCACTGCGACAGCTTTACTACGAGTGACAGATGATACCAGAATTGTAATGGACCAACGGGACATGACTGTACTGCCGTCATTAGATCTCAGTAGTGCCTTCGACACTGTCAGTCCTGAGTTACTACTGCAGAAACTTCGAGAGCTAAGTTTTAATAGTGTATCACTTCGTTTCTTTTCATCTTACCTTGAAAATCGATGACAGCGTGTGACAGTTGGAAATTTGAGTTCAGGATGGCAAAGTAAGACCCTTGGTGTCCCTCAGGGGTTGGTTCTCGGACCACTGTTATTTATCATCCAAATTAATGATATATAAAAAGTTCTTAAATTCTGCAAATTTCAAGTGTACACGGATGATGTACAGATTTACTATCATTCAAAACTGAGTGATATTGATACTGCAATTACTAAAATAAATTCTGACCTTCAACATCTTAGTGACTATGCAAATAAAAACAGTTTATTAATGGACCCAAATAAGATTCGAGTTATTATTTTTGGTACCAGTGAAAACCTATATTCCCTCAAGCAAAAGGACATCTCCCCAATAATTTTAAACAATAAAATCATACCCTACTCTACTTCAGTAAGTAACTTAGGAATTATTATGACTGAGACCCTAAATTGGACTCAACAGGTGATCAGCACATGTAATAAAGTACATAAATGCTTATATCCCATGAAATGGTTCGCTAATGTATTCTCTGTTCGATTTAAAGTACAAATGATGATGATGATAATGCTTGTTATTTTAAGGGGCCTAACATCGAAGGTCATCGACCCTAAGGTACAAATAATTCACTCTCTGTTACTACCTATATTTGACTACTGTGACACTGTGTTGACTGAGATAACCTGCGACAGTAACAAGAAACTGGACCGGAGTCTGAACAGTTGCACAAGATATATCTTTAATCTGCGATATGATGCTTATATATCACCTTATTATAAGGAGCTGACGTGGCTTCGAGTGCACCAGCGCCGTGAACTTCACATGCTATCACTTCTGGACAAAGTACTTGCCACTAATACTCCCGACTATCTTCTGTCCTCATATTTTTCTTACCTCTCGTCCTGTCATGAACACAATACAAGATCTGACTCCTCTCTTGCCATAGCTGTAAATCGCACTACTGTGTACAACCGCTCCTTCATAATCCCTGTGTTTAGGCCATGGAATTCGCTACTTGCGAACGTTAAAGACAATCCTTCTCATCACAAGTTTAAAGTGGCTTGGCGCGAGCATTTGCTGGGTAGATCCCACTGACTTGCTGGATAATTGTTGAGAGAATGAAGGAATTGAATGAGATGAATGAATGGATTACTGTAGTTATATCATTTAAGTTGTTGTTGTTGTTGTTATTATTATTATTATTATTATTATTATTATTATTATTATTATTATTATTATTATTATTATTATTATTATTATTATTCAAAATTATGTGTTATGTAAATGTGTACTCATCTAGTGGTTAAGTGTAAGAGAGGGCCTTGAGCCCTAATTTCGCCACCAATAAAGGCATTATCAATCAGTTTACGTTCTTGAATACTACGAAGAATATTTTAAGACTTCTTCTTCTTCTTGTATATTCCTACAGCAAAGTGAACTAATTTCTTACAAGAAATGTGTTTTCAGGAAATTCTATAAACAATTTTTCATAGTGTCAAACTGATATGTTTTAAGACCATCTTTAAAACAATTAAATATGTGCTCGCAAACACGGGCTAACCAACATTTTGTCAGAACAGAAATAAATAAACTTTTGTAAATGTCAAGAAACAAAAACTGTACCATACAAATAATATTTTTTTCATTACTTCATCTCAATGTAGTACTGGTACCTTTAAATTATCAATACCATATAATAGAACTGTATTAAAAGTGAAAGGTGCTTGGAAAAATAGCAATATAAAAACTGAAGAAGAAAATTGACTTGCATGACCTAGCTATAAATAATAGTTACCTTAGATTCGTAACCAAACTTTATGATCATACAAAAAAAAAAGTATTTTATATACAGTAAACCAGATATAAATATGCTGCAGGCTTATTTTGGGATATGACATAACTTTCCCTCATGGGGCAAATCAGTCATATGGGTCATAAATGCACTGGAGAAGGATTCCTCAGCCACGTCTTGGCCATTGCCAGCTGTCATTTCTCTTGGTTGACTTTGTACCATTGTACTTTTATGGCAGCTCAATACTAGCAAATGATGGCCGACCACCAATACTCTTCCTTTTGTTAATGTCAACACAATCATATTCCTCACTGTTTCTATTCTTCTTTGTATTTTCCTTTTCCAGGTATTAGCACTTCTTTTACGTTTTCTGTAATTGTCAACGTAAAAATCAAAATTATTTCCATCTCCATTGGCAATACTACCATCTAATGAAGCCATTTTTGTTTTGATAGTAAACAATCAGGATAACGAGCACAATCCAGAGAGCGAGTTCCGAGTATATCTTATTATGGAATGTTTAGTCACGCATTTCAGCGTCAAATGAGATGAAATGAGAGTTTTTGTTAAAATACTGGAGTGAATGGGTAGTTTTAGTATATAAAACACTTCTCACCCACAGCTACTAGCATACATAGGAATACGGTTTGCTAACCTACGTATACAGCAACGCCTCCTGGGTAAAAATCTGATAGCCCGATTTTGCAGTAACAAAATTAGTCTAAATAAAATGGCATAAAATTGAAAGCTTTGTATCTCATCACAAATGATCCCCTCATGTTAGCCCAACTCACAAAAGATAGTTTGAACCTTTCAAAATAGATGGCAGCACATAACTCATTTTTAAAAAAAATTTGTTGGTTAGCCCGGTTTTTGCGAGCTTCCATTCAGTTGTGTTTCAGATACTTTATTCTACAGGTGATATGGCTGAAGATGACCTTTAAATAGGTCAAGACTAGCCCCATTAAATGTTTATTTAATAAACACTTTAATTTGTATTGAAAAGATGGAATAACTCACTTATTATTTTATTTGGTTTAATCAAAGTTCAATACGGACCCATAAAATTAAATTCATTTCTCTAGACAACTTAGACTAAACGCTAAAATTGAATGTTGAATTTAGTCATATAAAAATCAAGTGTTCATTCGAATGTCAACACAACGTGGCATGGCGAGGACAGGACAGAGTCTGCTCAGCAACGCGGAAGGATAGAGAACTCCATCAGTAATATTGACATCAGAGTTCTGTGTTGACATTTTACGTTATTATCAGAAGCACTCTGTTACATGATTATTAAAATCTGTCTATCACATATGAACAACAGGAGTTCCCCCCCCAACTTAGCCTGATAAATATTAGGACCAGCTTTATGACAAGTATGTTCCATAACAGTATTGCCAACTTTTACTAAGACTGAAACAAGAAGATATTTTAAGATAGGCACTTCAAGTTGCATTTTTAAATACCGTAAGTGTAGGCACTTCAAGTTGCACTTTTAAATACCGTAAGTGTTTAAGCGTCCATGTTTTTATCAATCATAATTTTGTATCATATTTTTATGTATTAGTGTAGTTTTCAAGATGGCTTTTCCAGTTGTTTAAACTAGCTGAAGGTGGCCCAATAAGTGTTGAAACATGTTCTGAAAATATTTTTACAGACTAAATTCAACGCTCAGTATTTAATTTAATTGAAAGGGTGGACCTATAAATACATATTATTTTAAGAAAATATTTGAGTAATGGCATCATTCAAAACTTCTAGCATGCCATAGAATATTTCCATGTCTATTCACTAAAATAGCACTGAGATTTAATATGGAAGCACGTGCTTTATTGCCCTAACAATCAGAAGAGAAGATACAGATTTCCACTCATTAAATAGATACATAATCTTTATAACAGGATATATCAAGTGGTGGTTGACCTTGACTCTCACGAGAGTGCATAGTTGTATTTTTAAAGTAACTGCGGCAGTAGGTAACATTTTCGCTTAATGTGGACTGTCACTGGGCACGTCCCAAAATATACGGGGATAATACTGTAATATGAAATAGTTAATTCAAATAAACAACGAAGTTTATTTCTTTTGTCAACAATGATTGACCACTAACATCCTGCATAGCGATTAGTTCTGTTAAGACCGATGATGTCATCTTAATGGGGTGGATGGGCATGGCCAGTAAAACAAGCAGAATACAAAATGGCTACTTGTAACATTAAAATCCTTCTTTTTAATACTGGTTTTTATTCATAGTTCACAAAATTATTTAAGCATAAGAAAGGGGTAACTAATGATAACAATATAAGAATTAGGCCTACCTTTTTGTTGGTGAAATCATAGGTTATCCTCATCACTGTCTGCATTGCCATCATCGTTGCTCAAGTGTGGGTCTTCAGTTATCGTCCTTTTGTTTTTTGGTGTGTGTGTTCTTTCCAAAGATCATCATTTTCAGAGCCATCTAATGCACATACTATGCTATTTCAGTCTTTTTAAAGCTCTTTTCAACAATTTCAGGAGTTCAATCCTCAAGCACGCACGATCCACTCGCAAATCCATTGAAGCGAAGGCTGCTTGATTTTTCCAGCTTTGATTGTCCTGTGCACGTATCAACCATCCAATTGTCACAAAATCTTCTCATTTGGTCCTTAAAAGGCTTCTTTATGGATGCGTCTAATGGCTGCAATACTGATGTAAGTCCTCCTGGCATAATCGCTGGATAGGTTTTAGTACCAAATATATATATATTTTTTTGTACACAGTCAGGTAAGTGACTGCTGTAGTTGTCCAGTACAATGTCGTTTCCATACAGGTCTTAGCCTGTTTTTCACCAGATCTGCCTCCATCCGCCCTTTGTTCTGTGCACAGATGTGGATTTGTTTTGGAAAGTTTCCTTTAGGTAGAGTTTGTTGTTTGAAAATACAGTATAGTGGGAGATTCCTGCCATCTGTAGTCATAGCTACCATAACTGTACATCATAGATTGATAACGTAATTTGTTTGAGATTGGCTAAGGATCCTGATCTTCGTGGTAAATGGATTTGTTTGGTCACATGCACAGATTAATCTAAAAAGAACCGATCAGCAGTGTGTATAAAACATTTTTAAGACAGTGACTTGAGCTTTATTGAAAATTATATTGATCGGATAGAAAGATGTGTGTCCGAAAATGTGGTTACCCCATTTCGTGTGAATTAGAATGAGCATTCATTCAATGTCAATACGGAACTAGCATGAAATTCATCACATGCAATGATTTTAGTTCGTAATTACATGTGAACTATGGCTGCCTACCGAATGAAGTTTTTTACGAGATAAAACATCTAGCTTGCCAATCTGTAGAAATTCTTTAGTTACAAAATGGAGTCGGCTTTCATCTCTCATAGATTTTTATGATAGTTATGTTTTACCAATAAGAGAAACTCTCTTGTATCCTGAATTGATGCCTCGTTGCAAAAGTTGAAACTATTTTTGGAAGACACTGAGAATTGTGATGACAGTTGCCTTTATGTAATCTGTTAGGGTTTTTTCCCTGACAAAAATGGGACCAAAGTGTGGTTTGTCCACAATTATAAGTTCATATTTAATTTATATGCAGGGTGCAAAGTGCTATGATGTCATAAGATTAAGTCATATTTTGCCATGCCCTTCATGTTTCTTTTGAAATATTTCTCTCATTATAAAATGGGAATACACATTTCTTTAAGCATGTTGTTCAAGTTTCTGAGAGCAAAAGAGTAGTTAGTGTATCTTCAAATTGATGAAATTAATGTACAAAACGTGTAGACTGTAAAAATGGATGATTGTTTGGTGTTTCTGGGAATAAAACAGCATTCTTAGTTCCTTTTGCCTTTGGTTATTTCCGGTTAAACAGTTTATACAATCAGATTTAGCAATAGTGTCTAAAGATATCTTACGAGAAATATATTTATGTAGATTGAAAACAATAACTTTATATCATACAAATATGAGGTGAATTGTATTTGGTGATATTGTATGTATTTGTTTTGTTAATTGACTTCTTAAGTTTAAGATTATAGGACAATGTTGACAATGATGTAGGTCAACAATCATTCATCATTTAAAAAAATACATAATTAGCTGAACAGTGTCTAGTTAAAGGATAGCGGATACCAGTCTGTGCAACATTGCTACATAGCATGAGCCAGGCCATGAGTAGACAGCTGTAACAATAGGGAAAGAAAAGAAAGTAAAACAATGGTGATTACAAAGAGAAAGGAGAGGTAGAATTACAGCAACAAGTGTCACATACAGATGTGTTCGAGTGTGTTTTCTATATCAAAGTACAAATTCTACCATGGAGCAGATCTGCACCAACAAATGGTGCACACAAGGCATATCGTCTAATATTCAAGAACTGATGTTTGAGAAACATTCTGGACATTTGTTGACTCTGGAAAAAGACCAATCAGAAGCATATAGAACTGGAAATAAGAATGAGAAAATGACAATGGGTGGGATATATGTTGTGGTAGCCAGACAACTATATAGTGAAGAAGCCTCTTGTTTAGAACTTTCAAGGAATGAGAAGGAAAGGTAGGCTCAGGATAACATAGCTGCGAGCATGAGAAGCAGAAGGTCATCGGCAGGGAAAGAGATGGAGGCGACATCACACCCCTAGCTAAAAACAGAACATGTTGGCGCTTCTTTGTTGAAGCCCTATGTTTCCTAGAAGGTGTTAAAGGAAATAAGTCAAGCCATACTGGTATTATACACAGTATCCAGAAAGATATTTGTGGCTGAGACCGATCAATTGGAATGCTAACGCAGCTCTACATTATTTGGTGGGGCTCATACATGCCAGATTCTGCTGATAGGTTTACTTGCCTTAAAATAACTCTCATAGGGCAAAATTCCTGCACCTTGACATCTTCAAAAACCATAGATTTTCATTATTAAAATGGAGAGGTGCCATATTAGACCTAGGTACATTGAGATAGGGAACATTCGAGATTATGAATGCAATGCCTAATTTTCTTGCAAGAGAAATATGAAAACTATGATGATATTGGCCATATGCTATTGACTGGTTTTACTATATTGAGGTAATTGTAATGCATCGCTTGTATGTGATGATATTGTTTCAGAGGACAGCACAGGGAGATTTCATTGATAGGGTTCTTTTATATTATAACTTGACATGTATGTTATATATCGGGTGCAGTTTAGATATACTAATTGCTTTAATTTTCTTTCCTCAGATTTTCTGGAAAGCACGAGTTAGAGCGAAAGAGGAACTGAATGAGCAGCTTGCAGACTTCCAGCAGAAGCGTACAGCAGGGTTGGGTACATTATTTGGTCCTCCAGATGCTCAGCTGGACGAGAGTATCCACGACAAGAACAAGGAAATGAAGATTGTGGAGTCAGTTTTGCTGCCTATCATAGAGCCATACAAGTAAGCCTCCCACTGCTATGCAAGTGCACTCATTTGCAAAAATAAATTGTGCACCGAGAAGGAATTGTCAGAATTGCATAATATTTAATATGGATATACATTGTTGAAGTAAGTGATTACAATATCTGCCAACCCACACCGATGAGTAAATATATACTCATCACAACACGAATACTTACCTCGTGGACTTGGTAGGAACAGGCTGAAGACTGCCTGGAGTTGAACTTGTGCCTCTTGAATTACGGAGAGGAAGTAATAGAGGCATAACAGCTGTCCTTCCTAACTTTTTGACGTTAGCACTCATCCAGGATAACGCTCGATTGTCAATATGGATCCAAAAATGTCAATGCACCAGATATGAATGAAATCTTTCAACGCCAAGGACAACAGCCAAACATTCCTTATCATAGGCGGAGTACTTACCTTCAGAATTGAGCAACTTCTTACTGAAATATGCTATAGGGGCCAGACTACACTGACTTAGCAAATGTCATGGGATAGTCACCTAATAGCGTGTGGGGCCTCCTCTGGCCATGCGAACTGCAGTGAGACGCTGTGAAAGTGAGTCGACAAGTCCCTGGTAGTCCTCTGGACGCAGCTGACACCAAATCGTTTGCAGAGCGGCTGCCAATGCTGGTCTGTTCGTGGGTGCAGGATCCATGGCATGGAGCCTGTGTTCCAAGACATCCCAGATATGCTCGATAGGGTTCATATTGGGGCTTCTGGGTGGCCATGGCAGTCGTTGGACCTCCGCTGCATGTCCCTGGAACCATTCCCGAGCGAAGTGGCGGCGCGTTATCATCTTGAAACACCGCAGAACCGACTGGGCGCTGGAAGACCAAGTACCATTCAAAGTCTCTTCCAGAACAACTAGGGGCCCCATTCCATACCAGGAAAATGCACCCCAGACCATAACAGAGACACCAGCGCCCTGGACTACACCTTCGAGGCAGGTGGGATCCATCGCTTCATGTGGTCTGTACCATACATGGTGCCTCCCATCGGCATGGTGCAGTTGAAATCGTGATTCGTCCAACCATATCACGTTACGCCATTGTTCCAGTGTTCATCCCTGGTGACTGGCTACAAATGCGCGTCGTTGTGGCCGATGACGTTGGGTTAACAGTGGCACCCATGTGCGGCGCCGGCTCCCATACCCCATAGAACCCATGTTCCAACGGATTGTCCACTGGGAGACATGTCTAGCACGGCCTGTATTGAATTGAGCCGTGATTTGTTGCACGGTTGCCCGTCTGTCACTATTGACAATCCGTCTCAGATGTCGCCGGTCACGGTCATCGAGGGTGGCTGGACGGCCGGTCGTTCGTTTGTTGTGGACGGTGACACCCGTATTCAACCATTCATGATACACCCTGGACACCTGGACACGGTTGATCGTGAAAAGCCAAATTCCCACACCACTTCCGAAATCGCACTTCCCATCCGTCGGGCACCGACCACCATACCCCGTTTGAAGTGTCAGCTCACGACGACGTTCCATGTTACACCTGTCACATGCACAGCCACTGCTCACGACGTCTCCTATACAACCGCTGTTGGCACAGGGGGCGTGTGGTACGCAGACAACACACCTGCGCATCAGTGCTCCGCTATCCCATGACATTTGCTCAGTCAGTGTGTTGTCTTCACGCTTCTGATTTAATACTGCAGACACAGCGATATCACTAGCATCGCACTGAAGGACAAAATCACCGTTGGAGTTAGGACTGTGCAACACGGGGGTTTGGCAGAGAGCATCTTTAAGCTTACAAGAAGCGAATGTTCTTCTTTTTCAACAAGTTCAAAGGAGCAGAAATATCAGAAATGTTAGGGATGAATCTACTGTAAAATCCTACCATACCAAGAAATCTGCGGCCACCTCGAAGATTTTTTGGCCTAGGAAACTTGTGAATGCACTTGACCCTTTCATGATTTGTGGAGATGCCAGAGCTGGAAACAATGTGCCCCTAAAACTTGATTCGCCTAGAGCAAAAGGATACCTTTTCAGGATTGACTGTGAATCCATGTCTTTTCAATCTATTGTAAAACTCTCGAAGGTAAGTGACGTGTTCCTCAAAAGTATCAGAAAAAATTACGACGTCGTCTAAACATTACATAAAATCAGCTTTATGGTCCGTATCGCACATAAACAGATTCACAACTAAGTAATTTTTATTTTCCACCTTGTCGATACACGAAATTGCTTAAGGCAACTTATTGGTTGAAAGTGGTACATGTTTCGTATATTATCAACATCTTCAGCCACATAGCACTGTTTAGATGAAACATTCATATAATGACAAATTTTGAATGTTTTAGAGGAAGTGTCCTTAAAATTAACATAAGAAGATTGACAATATTAAAAACAAAATACTTAAGAGAAATAAATTCTTTCTACAATTGAAAGCATTTGTCAAGGAAACACTTGCATAATAATCCATAGAGAATATGTCTTAATTATTCTTTTCTTAAAAAGTTCATGAAAAAAAGGCCAATTTATAAATTAAAAATTTATACATTTATAAGTAATTGTCGAAATGAATAAATCCAGATTTCATAATGTGGCTCCTATTACTATTGCAGATGAAAATATTACTATTTCCTAGTTGTCAATTCTTTTTAAAACTGCTTTCCTCTAGAACGGTATCTCCTGTCATTTCTTTTACGGTCTTGAGTCTGGTGTAGTAGTGATGATGCGTTCTCTCTTGTTCACGGACTTGAGGAGGTGGAGGAGCGGGGGATATTGGTGTGTCATGAACTTCCTTGTTGTTATCTTCAGCTTCAAAGGAGGAGGAATACGTCATAGGACTATCTGGAGGTGGATAGATTCCAATTCTTTTCTTGTGATTTTTCAAGCATTTTCAAATATATCAGAATTTTATCATATAATGGATTCTTATATTCTATAGCCTCATTAAGGTTATCATTTTTCTTTACAGGTTGGTCTAGATGAATGTATAGAATGATGAAAATGCTTGAAAAAGATCACAAGAAAACAGTTGGAATCTATCCACCTCCAGATACCCTTACGACGTATTCCTCCTCCTTTGAAGCTGAAGATAACAACAAGGAAGTTCATGACACACCAATATCCCCCGCTTCTCCACCTCCTCAAGTACATGAACAAGAGAGAACGCATCATCACTACTACACCAGACTCAAGACCGTAAAAAAATGACGTGATACTGTTCCAGAGGAAAGCAGTTTTAAAAAGAATTGACAACTAGGAATTAGTAATATTTTCATCTGCAATAGGAATAGGAGCCACATTATGAAATCTGGATTTATTCATTTTGACAATTACTTATAAATGTATAAATTTTTAAAATTAACCTTTTTTCATGAACTTAAGAAAAGATTAAGACATATTCTCTATGGATTATTATACAAGTGTTTCCTTGACAACTGCTTTCAATTGTAGAAAGAATTTATATAATTTCTCTTAAGTATTTTGTTTTTGATATTGTCAATCTTCTTGTTTAATTTTAAGGACACTTCCTCTAAAACATTCATACTTTGTCATTATATGAATGTTTCATCTAAACAGTGTTATGTGGCTGAAGATGTTGATAATATACGAAACATGTACCACTTTTAACCAATAAGTTGCCTTAAGCAATATAGTGTATCAACAAGGTGGAAAATAAAAAATACTTATTTGTGAGTCATCTAAATATGCGAACAGACAGGAGAATTTCAGGTCTCCAGAAACTGAATCACGTATGGGACTAAGCACCTGACCACCTACTGAAATGCCCATGGGGACCTTATTAAATTGATATAGGCTGAAAGGATTGGCAAAGGCTGTAAATTCGCGGCAACTAAGGTCGAGAAGAATCTGAAAATATGCAGAATTGAAATAAAAACAGAGTAGAATTGGGCTTTCTCGAAGGATTGTAGAGCAGGCCGATGGTGGGAAGAGGAAAGCTGTCAAACACAACATTATGGTTTAATGATTTATAATCGACCACAAGCTGTGATTTACCGTCTTTCTTGGGGATTAGGAAACCGAGGCTACTAAAAAGATGATTTTGATGGACTTATAACACCCTTTTCTAACAGTTCATTGATGCATTTTCTCATGGCAGCAAGCTTGGGAGGGAAACAACTGAAGGGGGAATGTCTGACAGGCGTACGGTCTTTCAATTTGATACAATAAGAGAATTCTTTGGCGCACCCAGTTTGGCAGTAAGCGCATTGGGAAATTTTTTAGAAGATTGTTGAGCTCAGCAGCTTGATTATTAGATAGATCAGACTGATTGGTAAGGAGATTATAGTTGGATAGAAGACACAACGGTTTATTTCCAGAAGGATTTTCAAATTGAAATTTTCATCGGATCGAAAACGAAAGGCGAAGGTTCGACTGATGAAATCGATAGATAACCTGGTGGCTAACATAAAATCAGAACCAAGGATGAGAGGAACAGTCAGCTCTTGGACAACGTTGAAATTCCAGTCCCATAAGAAATGATGAATTTTTATGTGAATTCTGACACTTTTTATGGGGCGTACACGACGACCATCGGCAGACATGTAGGTGATGGAGCAGTCACAATCTCGAAGATCCTTCAAATTTATCCTGTCTATTAAAGATTGATTAACAAATGAACTGCAAGATCGTGTATCAAGCAGGGCGTATGTTGAACGTGAACCAGAGGTAACTTTGGCCCAGGGTGAGACAGGCGGAAGTCCACAAATTTTACGATCAGAAAGGTTTTTGGGCACCAGTGATGGGCCGTTACATTGGTGCGAGGTTCGTTTCCCTGATTTCCATTACATCGTGGACAGATGTTACGGAAGGTACCAGCCAAGCCGCATTGACTGTATTTTATTGAAGATTTCGAGTTGCATTGCCTAAAGACATGCCCTTCCTTCCCACAATTCCAACACTTGACAGCGTTTATATGGTTGAATTTTGAAGAGCACTGGCCACGTGGTCAGAAAAACGAGGGGGGCTGACGTGGTCAACAGATCTATCAACGCGAAATGTACAGGTGGATGGCTTAGCAAAAGAAACAAATTTAGACACGAAGCAACAAGCAGTATCAGGAAAGGAGCAATTGGCAGGAAAAGAGGGGGTTGGTACATATTGTTTAACTGAAGAGTTGACTCATATTCACGATGTAGGTTAACTATGTCATCTACACAATTCACTTCAGACCGCTTTATAGAGAGTTTATATCGGGGGGGGCTAGATTGCAATAAAAGGTGTTGAAAACTTCTGCTTCGTGGATGCTGACATCAAGGTGATTGAACAATGTAAAAATACTGGTAGCATACTCATCAATGGGCTCATCCGGACCTTGCGCTCTTCTAAGAATTTCCTGTGTAAGAATAAAATCCATGTCGGACAGGCCGAACCTAACCTTTAGCTCTCTCGCGAAGTCAGACCAGCATAAAATTTTTTACTTATTCAAACGGAACCATTTATTTGTACGTCTTTCTAGCATACCTGGGATAACGGGGACAAATAACTCTAGGGGCATAGAGGTACATGCTGCGACATCTTCGACCCTTTCTAAGAATTCTATAACAGATAGGCCCCTATTTTCGCCAGAAAATCGCAAATTCCACTTTCGAATGATGTCTAAAGCTGGGTTGAGTTGAAATGGCCCACTCATCATAGGGTGGGAAGTCTGATTAACAACATTAATATTTTCCTCAAGGATAATTTCATTGCAGCCATCGTTTTCCACAATGTCAGTAAGGCTGCAGTTTGTACTAGAATGAGCGGAAGGGCTATCATTCAACGTATCTGCATTCTTATGTACATCCACACAGGGATGATTATTGGACACATAGTCATTTTGACTCTCCATCTTTTTTAGATAAAACAGATAGGCGGTACGAGAGATATCGCACAACAATAGCAAAAACCAAAGTAAACGCAAGGGTTGCGTGTAGGTTTTAAAGGAATGCCTACCGTGAGTTAATGTTGATTAAATTATATAAATGGCGATGTATAAACACTACGAAAGGAGGTCTGGGTTAATAACGAATTCAGCTCTGCCTCACCAATGAGACATTCCAACCGAGAACCGCGCTCTGCTTACCAACACTTCCGCCAACCCACACCGATCAGTAAATATATACTCACCACAACACGAATACTTACCTCGTGGACTCAGTAGGAACAGGCTGAAGACTGCCTGGAGCTGAACTCTTGCCTCTTAAATTACGGGGAGGAAGTAATAGAGGTATAACCCCCAATAAAAGAAGAGGGATCCAATAAAAGGGTTTATTAACATAAAAATGAAATTAAATGAGTTAATGAACGAAAGCTGGGGATACAAATAACAAATAACTTATGTTCTGTCCAAGGAATACCATGTACATAGTCAATTTCCTTTCAAATCAGATAACTTTATCTTTTACAAACACTAACAGAGTTGTCATGGAAGTGTTGCGATGAGTGAGAATTACTTAAATAATAAAACAAACCTTTCCTCGGAACAGCAAGTCAAATACGAAGCATCCCTTTTCTTACTGTGAAAAGTAGGAGATGCGCGAAAGAACACGTATAATACAGAAAGTTGCATAATGGAGTATACGGCAATGTTAGGCCTCAACAGCCACGTCCATTCAAAAGCTGTAAAATTTATAATGTCCAATAACGGACCATTTATATTGGTATCATTCAAAAGACACCGGCTACTACGACAATAGCTCCATAGAGACTCTCATCCCCAGCTATCAGCAAAGCACTGAGAAGAAAAACTCCGGCCAAAAAAGAAACCTAGGAGGATGATAGATCTCCATAGTTACCGAGATCAATCAATATCTCAAGCAATGAAACATGTTAACAGAGAAGAATTTTCAAAAATAATAACTAATCGGGCATACAAAGTCGAGAACAAATATAATAAAATAAGGAAGGCACATAAATAATATTTGCAAGATGTGGAAACTTACACAAATCTCAACCATCAATGCACACAGACACACACACGCACACACAACCCAGAGACCAATAAGAGCAAATCCAAATAAACATAGGGGTCAAGCTAGGATATGAGAACGCTCGCACCGCATGACAAATAAAACTAGAGGCTTGTGAGCTTGAACAAGATACCCATATCATAACGTCGGATGGCCGCGCAGCAACCGAGGCTCATCCCAGATTCAATCGTGTTCCACACATATAACACACGCTATATTCCATATTCATATCACCTCTCTTTTTGGTGAACATGAGATGCATATCATTAGCATTAAAACATATCAGTACCGTACAAGCTCAGCCAGTTGTAGACTCAAAGAAAATTAAACAGGGTCTCAAATCAAGGTCACAGGTCACTCTCCGCTCTCGCGTATAGTAAAGATACACACGGAGCAAGCAATATGTAAATTAAAACTTACAAGGTCTGCAGAATAGAATCTCAGAACACAAGATCACAATAACTATGACAAACCCAAAAGAAAAATGCAAATAAATACCTTAAACTTTTTGTAGAACGAAATCTGCAGATAATGTAATAATAAACATTACCCCAATGCAGGGAGTTGCGCAGGGCAGATAGAAAATCCACATATCATACCATTTAAAATTAAGCAAACACATGCCGCCGTTTAACGTATCCATCTTTTCACCAGCAGTCATTGATATTGACTCTTTACCAAAAGTAAAAGATAAGGAAATTGAAAGAGAGAAATGCTTCGTCGCTATTGACGGTCAAAGAGCTCCACCTGTTTAAGAGAAGAGAGTATTAAATCACAGTCGGGAACATAAACATAGATTGTTGTGTCATTGACATATTCCATGAAGGTGATGATAGAATATCTTTTACAACATTGTCGTTTTGACTCTCCATCTTTTATAGATAAAACAGTGAGGCGGTACAAGTGATATTGTACAACAATAGCGAGGGAACCTTGGTGTGGCACAAATATGAGAGTAAAAAATAATATATTGCAAAAACTGAATAGTTGAAGTGAGACTCCAATACTCTGTGGATCACCTCTACCTTGGATACAAGCAAGCAGGCTAAGAGAGATACAAGTTTGCATGATATCCTGTGGGATATCTGTCCATATTTGCTGCAACTGGTTTTATAGATCGTGTAAACTCCAAGGCTGCTGAAGTTGGTGCTCCAGGTGGTCCCAGACATGTTCGATGGGCATTAAGTCTGCAGACAGGCCATGAAATGAGGCAATATTGTGGAGGCATTCCTGTGATACCTTTGCTCTGTGCAGCCAAGCATTATTCTGTTGGAAAATGTCTCAAAGTCCTGTCATAAAGGACAACATATATGACACATATTGCTGTTCTGTCAGTGTCTGTCTTCTTACTACTAGGGTTGACCGACTGTCATATACTGTACTGCAGTCCCCCTAGACTAGCTCTTCAGCAGTGGGGATGGTGTATTGCACCAGAGCAAGACAAGATTGAGGCGCTCATGACTGGTTCTCCAGGCACCAATTCAGCAGTTGTCAGCGTACAAAGAGAATCTGGATTCGTCACTATAAACAAACCAGTTCCAGTCTATACCAGTCCAAGTTTTGCCATTAATGATACCACTGTAAATGGAGACAACAGTGGGTTGTTGTCAGTGGCAAAAACTGGTGTAATGAGATTAAATTTCCTTCAACCAACCTCCTTGAAAATTGTTCAGGCAGACACTGGGACCTGTAACAATGATACTGCATGAATCTGGATGGCAGACATCATAACAGTTAATCTGCTTGTGCTTGTCAGAGGATCTTGGTGTTCTCCCCAGAAATTTTCATCAGCAAGATAGCAGGAATGAGTAGCTGGGTGGGGAATACTACGTAAAAATCGAATATGATAATTTAAATTTATTCCCCTCAGGGCATTAACAATATCAGACAGGTAAACGTGAACTGCAAAATTGAACTATTCTACTGTTATTATCACAAACAAGACATAACAGAATATTTTGAACTTCTTGTGTTCTGCTCTTTCATAATCGTGTAACACCGGGGCTTTCTACTCAGTTGTTGTGGAGTGCCGTATAGTTTTGTGACATCATGCGGACTTGAGCGTTCGCATGTGATTTTACACTAATCCAGACACCATATCACATAATGAAAAGTTTCAAGCAGCTTTACAGAATAATTATATTGATGAGCATAAGGTGCATTTATAGAGTGAGCATAGTCGAGCTAAACATTTAAACTCAGATCTAATTGATGCCATTATGCTGACAGTAATGAAGATTTATCATTTAAAGATTTACATTTTAATTAGGAGCCCAAATGACTCAAATATTTATTAAAAAGGTCCTAGGAAAAAAACTGGATTTTCTGGTGGTCACTCAAGGGCATCTTGTGCCCAGCTGCCAAGTGTGCGTGTCCTCATGCATCCACTGGTCACAATATGCTGTAACAGTTAGGTCAGATCGCGGCCTAGGCAGGAGACAATTTCATACAGCCCTACGTATCCCGATAACATGCCCCGTCTGAAGCTCTCATAACTGGGTGAAATCTCTTTGATTGTGTCATAGAGGCATTTCGTGTGGTTGACAAGCTTTCCATAATGGGAAGCAGTGTTCCACTATGTATCAGTAGCCTCTGTGAGCCTTAATGTAGGGCATGAGTGGTAGCAAGTGCGGAGTCTCTGGTGGAAAGATCATTCAGCTAATCACATCACTATGGTAATCATTTGACTACTTACTTAAGGTGTAACTGCATGCCAAGTTTTGTAGCAAAATGACAACTCCTTCATGGTGCTTAATTTTTAAATTTTATTTTATGCACACTGCATAAATGCACCTTATGCTCATCAATATAATTATTCTGTAAAGCTGCTTGAAACTTTTCATTATTCAACATAACAACCTCTTCTTTGTCTTGCAGATCGGTAGTCATTGAAATATACTGTGGATGAGATAACTCACAACAATATCTGCATTGTATCCTTACGTGTTACCTCATTCCGTTTCTTCTATGACTTGGAATTAATGCTTACCTGTCATCTGGTGTGGCTTACGCTAACTCTCAATTTTAACGTGGCCTAGGAATAAATTAAAATTCATAAATAGTCTGTTTTCCTGAACATGTTTATTGACTGCCTATGTAGTCTGCTGATAATGTAAATAATGGCCAACCAAGATGCAATTCGCCCATCTGGAATATGCATCTTTCGTGAAAATACTCTTTTAGACAACCAAATGATGGGTTTGGTGAGCAGAGAAGAATCTGGTGGTGAGTTTTCAGGCTTTGATGTTGATGAAAATTACTTAGAAAATACGTGCAACAACTGTGAAAATGGGGTTGAGAGTGATTCTGCAGGTAGTCTGGCTCCCTGGCTAATGGCCAGCACACTGGCCCTCAGTTCAGAGGGCCCTGGGTTCGACTTCCAACCAAACCAAGAATTTTTAACTACGAATGGTGAATTTTTCTGGGCCAGAGACTGAGTACTTGTGTTTGTCTTAATACACTCTTTTTTATCTACATACAACACACCATACTATCTAACACCACAGGAACATGCAATAGTGTATACATCCTCACACATAAGGTTGGCATCAGGAAGGGCATCTGGCTGTAAAACTGGGCCAACTCTACTTCAAATGCTGACCCCCAATAAAATTGGGAAAAGGCCAGGAAGAAGTGATTTTGAAGATACTAAAATGCCTCCTTCTGCAAAGTGTTCCAAGAGTTCTGATGACATTCAGTAGAACAGATGGGGTACAAAACAGACTTGTGTACAATTTTGGCAGTTATATATGGAAATGAAAGTGAATCTAGATACAGAAAACCAATGAACAGAGTACCCCTATTATGTAATGCTGGTTTGAAAACTAGTTGAGTTAATTTAGGAACACATGAAATTTAGAAACATCTCCCAGTTAAAGGTTTCATAAGTGGAAAAAACCTGATATGGATGAAATGTATGTTTCTTAAATTGAATTTGCTTTAGAGCAGGACTAGCTGATTGGGATTACATGAGTGTTGGTCGAAGGATGAACTGTTGTATGGTCCTATTTAATCAAAGATCATGGTTTTGAACAAAAAAAATTTTTTGTTCTCATAAATTTGTAACACTCTAGCATCCATACCCGCAGATTCCACGGACTTCATTCTTTCGAAATTGTGCAAACCCTTAGTTTCTATGGGTTTGAGAATAAAATTAATTTAAAATCCCAGCCTACAGTGTTGATGGACTTTGTTATAGCTACATGTTCATGGAAGTATGTAGTAACAAGTTCTGTTGTTAGTTAGCACTTAATCTTGGTTTTCGTTGTATTTTTCACGAATCATGAATGTGGTGCAGAATTTAATGTTCCATCTATGATTGTAGGTGCAGAAAAGGCTAAGAGAAGACAGAATGGATGAAGTAGTTAATGCAGAATGCAGTATAAACAACTCTGATAGTGAAATAGATGACATTGGAGTATACTACTTGTGTGTTCAAAGGTTATGTATCGTAAACAGTTTGAGTAGGCCTAATGAATACAACATTTTGAAGTTTAGCCCTGGGCTTTGTAATGAAAATGTTGATAAGAGATAGGTACAATTGACTACACTAAGAAACAATTACCGTATTTACTCGTGTATTAGACCCCCCTGGCTTTTCGAGACGAAGAAAATGAAAAAAATAAATCTTGCATATAAGATCCCCCAACGTAATTCGTCAGAGAAGAACAATGATTCCGCTTCGAAGCGGGTATAGGTCTTATTGCAGCTCTGATGACATCGCACAAATTTGTGAATAGTTTAATCCGTATGACCCACGCATTGAAAACGCGTCGAAGTCATGCGGTACATCTGTGTTTCGTAATTAAGAAATGTCTGCCTCCGTAGCGTAAGCCTACTGCAGCTCTGATAACGTCCCACAAATAGGTGAATAGTTTTGTGTGCGACCCGCACATTGCAGGCATGCATCACTCCATTCTATTTGTCTGTGTTTTGTAGTCAAGAATGTCTACCAGTGTAATGGTTAGCACAATTATCTGCCGTTCTTGGGAGTCTGAGTTCAATTCCCGGTACCATACTGCCAGAGATTTACGAATGGCAGGAAGGTTGATAAGCGGTAAAAATGGTACATATAACTTCCTTCCACTGGGGGCGTGTCTAAAAAGAGCTGCACCAACTTGGGGTGAGGAAACAAGTTTAGTTGAAAAATACAGTAGAAGTCCGTTATAGCGAGAATTCATAATGGCAAAAAATTTTCTCACTATAGCGGATTGTCGCTATATCCGATTTTTGTAAATATCGGAAAACCCCCATACACATTAAAATCAGTATGAAATGGCAATCAGTTTGTTCAAAACTTTGCGTTTTTGCAGATAATATCCACACTACGGCTTACTTATTTGTTGTTTTTCAAAGTCCGATACTATGTGAAAGTGTGTGTTTAATTTCATTCTTAAAAAATATATTAGCGTATTTCTCCGAATCCAAGATGACCCCGACTTTTTCCTTCAAAAATGTTAATGAGGCTTAAAAAGTGCTTTGTGAAATAATATGAATCTCTTTCTTATATAGTACGCTTTTTTAGACTATTTGTAGACGTCGAACATTGGCTTTAGCTATGCCGTATTTTTTTTGCTGCTGTACAATTATACTTTATTTCAACAGGTTTAATAACCGTTAACTTAAAATTGGCATCATATTATCGAAGGGAACTCGTTAAAAATTTACCGGCAATACACATTCCACGCGTCTCTACAATACGACGATCCATCAGCAAAATATGTTTGCTCACTATAAAACTGTTACATTCACTCAGCGTCAGATATTTGGCTGGCTGCTGCTACGCGCACGTCTTGCTTGCCTGATCTGCCAACTTCAGCGGCTAGCGATGTATAGGTCTTAATCGCAGACTTTGAAAGTCAACGAACAAGTTTATTGCGCCGCGGTATCTCAATTCCGCCCTTGCATTTTTGTGCACATACCTCACAATTTCATCTTCGACTTCTTTAAAGCGTCCTTGTTGCGGGCCACCGAATTTTTTGTGCAGTACGCATTTTTAAGCTATCTTTGTCTTCATGGTAACGCAGAATATTGGCTTTAGTTAGGCCAATGCTGTATTGCGGCTGCACAATTATATACATTTCTGAGTGTTTAGTAAACATTAACTTAAAATTGGCATCATAACATCAACGAGAACCCATTGAAAATTTGCTGGCAATACCTATTCCACGTATTGTTACAATACGACGATCCATCACGAAAATATTCCTGCTGTCTATAAAACTTAATTTTACTAAGCGTCAGGTACAGCAGACGCGTTATAACTCGACTACTGAGTAGCCGTGGCTTTTCTAAGAATTCGAAGGCTCGTATGTTTTGATGGCATTCTGCAGATTTGAGAAACATTTTTGTAGATGATAATAGAATGTCACTCTCTCTTCACTATTTCCCGAGATCAAGTAACGTTACACATAGGCACTGTACAACCGGTCGACGCGGCTAGCGATGTATGATAAAGAGGCGATCGTTTATTGTCAACGAGTTTTATGTATGCGCACGCGGGGGTGAAAAGAAACAGCGTGGTTACTACAGTAGTTTCCAGTGGTGTTCATTACTATCAGGCCGCGAATGAAAAACGACCCTTGATTTTTCACATGAGATTCTGAGAAAGAAACGTCGTCTTGGATTCGGAGAAATACGGTATCACTCCAGAGGCTTCTGTGGCAAGCATTTCAGTTGTCTCCTTCAAACGGCGTCACCTAACCTAACCGTATATGTATCATGAAAAACTATTTCGTATGTAGAGGAAAAATAACCTCGCTAAAAATTTACATGGGAATAGTTTTCCGAAATTTAACTAGACGCGAGAAATATAAACTATCTTCTGAAATCAGTGATGTACCCTGGCATATCTGGAGGTGTATCACATTCTTACTTAATTTCAGTATACGGTATACCATTAAAATTAAGAGATTGTTTACTTCAGCCTTTATTTTTAATGAGTTAACAACTGCTATCGGCCACGTTATTTATGCATTTATTACGAAAACGTGTTACTAAGCATTTCATTTTCGCATTTTCTTTAGAGAACAGCAGTCGACGGGTATTACTAATCGACTCCAATATCGCATTTAAAGTTAAAAACTTCATTATTGTTCCGTATTGAATAGAGAAATAAGATGTAAAATATTATAGGTTAGGATCCACCTTTCAATACTCCGTAATAAGATGGTAAAAAGTAGTTACAACCTGTTTAATGGGACCGGTTTCAACACATTTTAAGTGTCATCATCAGCCAATTTGCGAAGATCTTAAAACAATTAGCACATTGATTATTGTGTTTTGAACATTTACTGAATTGCTACGTTATGATACAATGTTAATTTTTTGCCTGTATTCAATGTGCTAATTGTTTTAAGATCTTCGCAAATTGGCTGATGATGACACTTAAAATGTGTTGAAACCGGTCCCATTAAACAGGTTGTAACTACTTTTTACCATCTTATTACGGAGTATTGAAAGGTGGATCCTAACCTATAATATTTTACATCCAATATCGCATTCGAATGTTGACGAGAGAGCTCGCAAATGCACATAGCGCAAAAACTATACTGCACCGAAGAAGATCGATCGCACTTAGTGGCAAGCGTTTCAGTTTTGTGATGCAAATAGCGTCACCTATCCTAATTTAACTGTACTATATGTATGATAAAAACATACTTCAAGTGTCAGTTGAGAAATTATAACCTTCACGCTATAAATGTACATGGTAATAGCCTTTCCGTAATTTAACGGACACGAGAAAATATAAACTATCCTCGTAATCAATGACGCACTCTGCCATATCTTGAGGTGTAAGTCCATCTCATTCTTACTTAATTGTGGTATTTAGCATTAAAATTAAGCGATCGTTTATTCAGCGTTTATCTTTAACGAGTTAACAACGGCTATCGGGCATGTTATTTACGCATTTATCACGAAAACATGTTCTCCTCTTGCAGTTTCATTTTCCTAGCAGAAGAGCAGTCGACTGGTAATACTAATCGACTCCGACATTGCCTTCGAATGTCGACGAGAGCGCTCGCTGGTGGACATAGCGAGAAAACCATACGGTACCAAAGATGATCGATCGCATGCAGTATAATGAAAATGAAAGAAATGAAAACCTACAACCTGTTTTCCAGTCTTAGACCGGGTCAGGAATGTGATGAATGAAACATATATAGGCTAGTATTACAATGGGGTCGCCACTCCCAAGGTGATTATTAATGACTGATACATGCAATGAAATGATAATGGAGAGTGTTTCTGGAATGAAAGATAACAGGGAAAACCGGAGTACCCGGAGAAAAACCTGTCCCGCCTCCGCTTTGTCCAGCATGAATCTCACATGGAGTGACCGGGATTTGAACCACGGTATCCAGCAGTGAGAAGCCGACACGCTGCCGTCTGAGCCACGGAGGCTCTGCAGTATAATGACTGGGTGCATAAATATCGGCAACGGAAAAATCAAGCATGGGAAATCGCTCATAATAACGGATGGGCCATTGATAGGGCTCTCGCTGTAACCGAAGGATAATACACAGTTTAATATAGGAATTTTGAAGGGGCGGACAAAAGATGTTATAGCGGTGTTCTCATTATATACCGTAATCGCTATAGCGGACTTCTACTGTATTTATGGTTGTTGCTATTAATATAGAAGGCAAGATTCATTAACAAAGTGATTGTTTAATGTCTCGTAACTCAGGCCAAAGTAGGTATTTTTTGGAGAGAAGTAGGTTTAAAATGTAATAAAATCTACCCAATCATAACGATCGCTTTACTCGCCACCGTACCTAACAAATAATAATAATAATGCCCACCAACAAGACTTTTTCAGAAAAAGCATTGGGACTTTTGGGACTTTTCGGGATGTGAAGTGGACAACTGTTGCAGAGTGGTCGGATGAACACCGTGCTCAACACAGCGAGCTGATGAAAACCTACTGGATCTATCGAAAACTGAGTAAATGCCAGAATGTATAATGAAACTTATTGTGGGCCCTAGTTGGCCTATTAGCGAATAATAAATAAATAATAATAATAATAATTTTATGTTTCCGCTTACTTTTAATGATTTTTGCAGATGCCAAACAAAACACTAAGGTATGCGTTAATAAAAAATGGAGACAATGAATGTACAGAAATTAAACATCATGATGATAAAAGACATTACCGCCGCACCTGTAGACATCCATAAATGCAGCAAACTTTCCTGTTATTTATTTTTATTCTTTCCGTCGTGGAACTTTTAGCACTATCGGGGTGATAGCATACCTAACCTAAACAATGCAGCCTCTCTTATCTCATTTACAGCTGTTCACGTAAATCCTGATGTGATAAATAGAGAACAAACATGAAATATACTTAAAAATAATCGTCTGGATTTCAACAGCCGCAGTTATCAAAAGAATGCTTCTTGTCACTATGTATTATATTCGGAAGTACAACTTGTAACGTACATTAGTTATCAGCTGGTGGTTTGGCACGCTTTCTACACGGCCTTATTCAAAAGGAGTGGTTTCTGCTATACATACACCAACTGGGAATATAAGAGACCATCTCCAGAAACCATTTGGGAATATATTCACACTGTTTGGACTCTATAGTCGGGAACAAAACTTTTAAAAGGTTTAAAAAGATGGAAACCTCGAAAGCTCTCGATTGTAGGGCTGCTGCCGCTGCTGCTGCTATGGCTGACGAGATGGCAGTCAAGATGACGTCACTTGGAATGACGACACGCTGGTAGCGGGGAAGTTGGCGGCACAAGACTATAATTCAAATGAAAGCAGTGATCAGGCTTACTTAAGTTTACTGTGTTGTAGGCCTACTGCTCAACTTACAAGGATAGATAACTGGGTATTAAGTTATTTTGTATCAATATTGCATAATATGATAATCCTTATCCCTTTTCTGTATGGAATTGAGTATGAAGCGAGATTAATCTTCGTAGCGAGTTTTTACTACCGTCTGCCCTTCCTGACATCAACCTCATCAGAGGAATTAATGAGAGTAACGAATGATGTGATATAAGAGTAATTAAAACTGACTATAATTACTTTATATATAGGCCTAGGCCTAAAAGAATGTTTTCCATTTATTGTCTTTTTATATTTAGAAATACTGCCTTCCATCAAAAATAACCAGTATAACTCAAACACATTCATAAGCTTGTTAAAAAATAGTGTAGAATGTTTACATGTACAATTTATAACTCTTTATAGACTAGAAGTCATGTGTTCACTGGGCAAAATTTGAGGTTATTGCATATTGGACCCCCTCCCCTTTACTTTTTTCGGCTGTGAAGTGGGGGAAAAAAAGGGGTCTAATACGCGAGTAAATACGGTAGTGTGAATTAGTTAATTTGTCAGCAGATAGCATAACTTAGGTAATGTTTAGTTTCTATCATTTTCATAATCTGTATTTGACATTAATAGAGAAACAAAATAGGTAGTATAAGTAGAATTTATTCATCCTAGACTTCCCAGTTTCTTGAACTGCCTATCGAAGTATAAAATTTTGAGTGTTCATCATGGTTTGTTTTTGTTGTTGATGCATTTGCTTCTCAGTAGCACTGGTTCCTGAAAATGAAGATTGATCCTTTCAGGGCCAACATTACAATCGTCTCTTTAGACATCAGTGTGTAGGGAGAAAGTTTGCCAGAAATCTACAAAGAGGTGGTGATTCCATGTGCTCCCACCATTAGACCAATGACTTAGATTCTTCTAGATTGTACTTTCTCTGATAGTATAGGATGGTATTCTCATAAATTTGCCATTTTTCTGCATCACCATCAGCAGGTTGGCCACTGTAGCTTTCAAAACAGACCGTCGGGTTTACTACATTGTCATCGTCATCATCATCATCATCATCATCATCATCATCATCATCATCATCATCATCATCCTAAACCATCTCCAGTTTCCCGGGTGTGGTATATGTGCCTCCTCCATCTCATCCTGTCCTTGTACCATTCTTCCTCCACCAACTTGTCCCAATCATGACCTCTCAGCAGTACATCGCTCTTAACTAAATCTATCCATTTCCTTCGTGGCCTTCCCACGGGTCGTCTTCCTTCTACCTTTCTGTCAAATTCCTTCCTTGCAGTTCTGTTTACTGGCATCCTCTTCATGTGACCAAACCACTTCAGTCTTGATATCTGAATCTTATTGAGGAGAGAATCATCTATTCCTATTTCTTCTCTAATTTTCTCATTCCTAACCTTGTCTTTCCTGGTTTTCTGGATCATAGTGTGTAGGAATTTCATTTCAGCTGCCTGAAGTTTGGAATTATCTCTATTGGTCAGTGTTGTGGTTTCGAGACTGTATGTAAGAATTGGTGTATAATAGGACTTGTACAATGTCATTTTTGTTTTCATGGGTATTTGCTCATCCCACAGCAGGTGTCTTACCTGGTGGTAAAATTGTGTTGCCTTATTGATTCGATTGTTCACCTCATGTTTTGCTAGGTTGTCATTTGATATAACGCTACCCAAGTATTTGAAAACTGGAACGATGTCCAGTTGAGCTTCATTTAACATGACTATTGGTTCTGCTCCTTCCCCATACACTTTCATCACCACCGTCTTGGTCTTGCTGATGTTTAAACCATATTTCTTAAACTCCTCATTCCAGCTTTGTATTCTCTCTCCCAATTCCTCTTCTGAGTCACTCCAGATCGCAACATCATCTGCAAATGTGAAGGCTTTGATATCTCCATGTTCTTTCCTTTTAATAGATTTCATTACTATATCCATTACAATAATAAATAGAAGTGGTGACAATGAGCTGCCCTGCTGCACTCCTCTCTTTGTTTCAAACCAGTCCGACAAACCACATCCTACTTGAATACAGCTTCTGTTCCCACTATACAACATTTTCACTTTGTCTATGAGGCTGTCTCGCACTTGAAGTTCTTTCATGCATTGCCAAATTCTTTCCCTTGGTACACTGTTGTAGGCTTTCTCGATGTCCAAAAATATTAGAAATAAAGGCTTGTTCTTCTCCCAGTATTTTTCCATTAGCATCCTAATTGCAAATATAAGGTCTGTAGTTGACCTTCCTGGTCTGAAACCATACTGCTCTTCTTCCAAAATTGGTTCAACAATATCTCTGATTCTGGTCTCTATTATTTTTTCCAATATTTTCAGGACATGAGACAGGAGAGTGATACCACGGTAATTAGTACATTTTCGTCGGCTTCCTTTCTTGAACAGAGGTACAACGATGCCCATCTTCCAGTCCTCAGGAATAGTATTTTCCTCCCATATCTTGTTGAGCAGTCTATAGAGCCATTGGATTCCTGGAACTCCCGCTGCTTTCAGCATATCTGCACTTAGTTCATCTATGCCCACTGCCTTTCCTTTCTTCATGCTCTTGAGCGCATTTTCAACCTCAAGCCATGTAATTGGTGGTTCAGTTGTGGTTCCTCGACTTGGCTCTCCTCTATCCATTGTTATGTTTTCTGTATCTCCATTCAGCAGCTTTTCGAAATAGATCTTGAGTTCTTGTTTAATTTCTCCCTCTTCTTGTGCCAGAGTTCCATCATCACGTTCTATTGCTTTTATGGTCTCTTGATCCCTTCGCTTGTTTTTCACTACTCTGTATAGCAATTTCATATTTCCTCTACTGTCCTCTTCCAGTTTGTCCGCAAACTCATTCCATTTCTTCTCTTTTTCTTCCCTTACTATGTTCTTTACAGCAAGTTTCTTGTTCCTGTATACTCCTTGAAGTCTTTGTATTTCTTGTTCATTTCGTTCTTGTCCCTGTTTTTGTTTTTCCTTGTCCAGTGCCTTCTTTATTTGGTTTCTTTCTTTCACCGCTGTTTTCACTCTATCATTCCACCATAGTTTCTCCTTTTTTCTTTTGATAGAACTTGTAACTCCACATAGGTTTTTGGCTTCTCCCACAAAGGTGTCTTTGAAGGCCTTCCATTCTTCATTAACGCTGGTTACTTCACACTTTGGCAAACTCTGTTGAATCCTTAGTTTGTATTCTTCCTTTATTTGGACTTCTTGACACCTCCAAGTTTTAACCCTTGGTTTTTTCGTAATAAGTTTCTGCGTTTCATTTGCCTTATGTTTGAAGTCTACTACCAACAATCTGTGGTCACTGTCCATGCTTTCACTAGGGATGACCTTTACATCTGTGATGTACCTGCCACCATCTTTATTTGTGATTATGTAGTCAATCAATGTTCTATACTGGCCATCCCAACCGTACCTTGTTATTCTGTGACTGTCTCTGTTTTTGAAGAATGTATTTTTGATTATAAGATCATTTCTTCTGCACAGATCTAATAGTTGTTCTCCTTCTGGGTTCCTTTGTCCAAATCCATGTGGACCAATGATGTTCTCGTACCCAAGTCTGTCTACCCCAACTTGCGCATTTAGATCTCCAATAATAATAACATTTTCCTCATTAGCTGTATCTTCCAGGTCTTGCCGAAATTTCTCTTTGTCTTCCTCACTGCAGCCTGTCTGTGGGGCATACATTTGTATGATGGTGTACTTAGTGTTCTCCAGTTTCATGAACATTTTAATGATTCTATCACTTTTGCAGATAACTTCAGCTGTAGCATCAGTCCTTTCGTTAATTAAGAATCCAACACCATTTTTCACTACCTTCTCCTGTCCACTCCAGTATAATTTATAACCTCCACGAAGTGTCTTACTTCCAATCCCTTTCCATTTGGTCTCACTTAATCCCAATATTGATATTTTTCTTCTATCCATCATCTCTAGGAGTTCTTCTAACTTTCCAGTTAATGATAGAATGTTCATAGTTCCAATTCGGTATTTGGGTCTCTTTTTTATTTGGGGTTTCCTTTCAGAACATTGTACATCATCAGCCTTCTGTCTGAGAGGACGTGTCAGTCTGGTCTATAATATTCTTTCCGAGGCTTTCTTATTGAAAGCAACTGTACTCAATACTCTCCTGCTGACTTGCTAGGCCTAACGCATAAGAGGATTTTCTTTCAGGGTTTACTCCCTTAGCCTTTGAGGATGCCTTCCTCGTCCTACAAGGCAGTAGGTTCCATCTGTACACCCCAAAAGGATGGGTTGCCTCTTCCGCCATCTCCGCCATACCGAAGTCCATCTTCTCCGCCGTAGATGCCGTTGAGGTCTTCACCCTTAACCCAGGGCAAGGGCCCTCCATATTTATGACCCCTGGAGAGAGGGTGTCCCAGTATTTTAAAACCCCCAGGAATTGGGCTACCTGTTGGTCCGCGGGTTGTATTGGTTATTTCAACCAGCCCTACATACTGTAGGGGCCCCCTATCCGCCTCTGGGGATGCGCTCTGTAGGGGTCAGGTTCCCCTGGTTACTTATTGGAAGTTAACCCCACCCACTAGGAGTAAGGTTATTTGCAGAGTACTACATTGTCTAGTGAATAATTATTTCTATGGCAAGTATGTCAATCTTCCTGCTATTGCCATTAATTGCCAATTTTTTGTTTACATAGTGATAAAGAACTTAGTAACACTTGTGCACTGCTCAGAATATTTGAATGTTATAAGTGAGATATAAATGTAGAAGATTGCACTTTTGAGATGGTCTGTCACAAGTTAAAATCCATTGAGTAGGTCAGTTGTTCTCAAACTGTTAACACGTACCCGAGCTGCCTTTAACGGAAAATTTGAAGAAAAATTTTAAAAAGAAAGAATACGAAGAAAGTTAAATATATTTACTTTTACAAATCGTTATATTACTGACTGTGCAATCGAGTCGATGATCCATTTTGCAATAACGGATCTATACAACAGTGGGTTTTCAACCATGATGATCTTAAATAATAAGTTTGGTACCAGAATAAGCAAAGTTTCACCTGGACTACCACACATCAGAAAACTTCGTTGCGTCATGCAGGGACACCCATCCCATTGCAGATATGATTATTCATAATTTCTGAATTCCAGATTTGATTGTTCATAATTTCTGAATTCCAGAATTAAGATTACAAACTATTCATTGATAGTTATTTTCATATTGAAGCTAATCTCTAGTGTTTTGAGAAATTTTCATAGAAACAGGGAATGCTGTGTTATTTTATTCATTGTATAATACTTGATACAAATTGGAGTAGCCACATGTTGTAACACACAACGGTTATGGAGCAAAGCTCTGAACTCAGGAGACAAGTGGGTTCGAACCCCACCGTCGGTTGTTCTGGGAATGATTTTTCTGTGGTTTCCCATTTTCACTTGCAGGCAAATGCCAGGACAGTTCCAATTCATAGGTCACAGCTAATTCCTTCCACCTCCTTACCCAATTTCATTCATCATCATTCATTTCACCTTCATTAGCTCCTCAACTGAGGTTGACGACGGGAAGGACATTAGGTGGAAAAAACAAACCTTTTAGCATCCTACAAGGACATTAAGCCGTAAAAAAGAAAACAATAAAACACACTTGTCATATAATTTCATCCCACCTCATTCCCGACCCTGATATCTTCTATTATTTAAGATGTGTATTTAGAATCAATTAAACGTGCCTTAACCCGACAGCGTGGAGTGACATGTAGCATACTTCACGCAGTAGCTGTCTGCTGCAGTGGAATGACATGTCTGACACGCATTCCGCCGCATCTGCATTGTCATTCCATCTCGTGAGTTTTCTTCGAACTATGTCTGAGGTCTCTTCACAGCCATCTAGATAAAGCTTCATTCTTACGTTTCATATATCTGTCGATCAATTTTAATGATTTTTCGCCTCTGTATTGATATGTAAAATTCATTGACTCTTTGCTTGTGTACTTTTTCTCCAGTGGCATTGGTAAACAAGGATAATTTTTCTAGTTATGCTATACAAGACAAATGAGTGTTTTAGTGATTATGAGGATAGTAATTATAATTTTAGTGATGATTCTGATGACAGTGATGTTGATTTTTCCAAATTGGACCGTAATAAGGATGAAATTATACAGAAGAGACTGTTGTTTCTGACACTATACATGCTGGATGTGGTAGTGGTGCATGTAATTTTTACTGGGAAGACATGGATATTTATGTAAGAAATAAATATTTTGTAAGGTGTTTGGACCCCAAAGTTTAGCTCTAAATGTTGTGGAACAAGTAAAGGCTTTCATACTGTTTCATCTGCAGTTATACCCAATATAATCATTTTTGTCATAAAAGACATTCTTGTTCATTACTCTACTTTTTGTTAAAAAAATAAATAAATAAGTGACTGAAAACTCAGCAGAAGGCTCTATGTAGATGCTTTATGAACTCAGCACACAAAGGGTTAACAAGAAACTGTAGCAACCATTTGGTGCAGTTTACTAAGCAATGTAGATGACATATTTGAATGGTGATTTGTCTAATGGTGGAGTGGTGCAGTTGGCTACTGTCAGTGTAAATTTGATATTCTGTAAGCATTTCAGAAAAAAGTCAAAGTAATTTGTGGGACATAAAACCAATATTATGGTATTATTTTTATTAAAATCAAGCAGGCTTTGATATTTTATGATGATTATAACTCTATGTAACCAGTACTCTATAATAAAGGGATTGATATTCTAGCTCTAAAATTTGGGTGGTTGTTTAACACAAATTTTTTTAATGCAGACGTTTTTAAAATAAACTCTTGATTTTCCAGCCCCTTGGAATTTGTGTTACTGAAGTTTTACTGCATCATCATCATCATCGTCATTATTGGAAATTAAATTTTCACTTGCCCAATCAAATTTCTCTCCTCTTTTTTCCTGACTGCCAAGTGCAGTTGCGATCACTGAATAGTGATGCAGTTACCATGAAGTAACATACAGAAGTGCATTCCAGTAGTGCACCCTTTTGTCGGTAGAGCTGCGGTTCCTCTTGATATATGCTGTCTCCGGCTGCTAGAAAAAAATATACTTACCGCATCGTAGAGATTCTTTCTCGGGTGTGCTCAGTTCCAGGTCGCCTGTGGGTTGGTGCATAGGGGTTGCCTAACTAAGGATTACCAGTAAATAGTCTAAAATAACCACCATGACACGGACTGATTATGTAATAAATAAACTTTATTGACAAAGCAAGAATTTAGTAAGTATGCACAAGGCTTGAACCAAAGCTCAATCAAGTTTAGTATCACCGTTGAAGATGCAATATAAGAATACCTGCAATTAATCATGACTAATCTGAATGTGATCAATAAATTAATTGATTAATAGAATAATTAATTAAAAATGATCCAAATAAAATTGTCAACAAATATAAGTGAAGCGAGTCGTTGACCAAAATGCAACCTCAAGTACACCAAAATAGTGCGTTTAACAATAATATCCCAATAAAATGTCATTTACTGATTCAACTAGATCGATATAATATGGTGTGTTTACGATAGATATCATAGTGTCATAAACAAGAACTCTACTAACGTGTAATGCATTATAGTTAAGCTTGCATGTAATCTAGAACATTCCAACATTCCTAGGAGTACAATCTCCAAACTCTATGTCAATTATTTAACATTAAATACACTCATTGAAAACCTGAGGATAGATGTAACACAAATAAACCGCTGTGCAGCGTGACGTAATCATACTTATGAACTCTGCAAATTTAATTTCTAAACCCTGGATCTTACTGAACTTTAAAAAGATAAAACCTCATCTTTTAACACACTCAAAAATATGCAAATTTATGCATCAAGGCCAGTATTACTGTCAGAACCAACTTATGGCAATTAATCATCAAAATCAATTACATCGCTTCCTAATAAAATACAATTTAATTTACGACAAACATTCGTTCAGTAAGTCCTACAAATCTGTTGTGTCGTGTTCCGTGACGTAATAACACGAACCTAACACATCCTGTACTTACGTCACACGAACTGCCGTACTATTTACAAATGAGTGAACCAATCACCTATCACACTAATGGACTTAAAATTACGTAAACTAATAATATTACCTTGTAGTCACAGAGAATAATCTAACTTACACATCAATAAAATATACTCGTCAGGGTTGAGAGATGATCAACGTACGAGTCCACGTGATATTTACATTTCCTATACCGCTGCTTATTCATGCACGCACTCATAATCGTAAATGAATTTAACATAATATGATGTAGATTGCATCGTCACCGACAAACATGTTATCTTGCCCAGAGTCCTGCAATTTCAACTCTCTGGTTAAGAATATTGATTCACCATGTCCAATTATCAGTTTCATGGCTCCCCTACTCTATTCACTACAAAAAAAAAACAAGGAGTAATAAAAATTAAATCAACTCAAAATCAACTCACAACAACATTACGAAAAATGAGGTTCACAAACTCCCATTTAAAACCAAAGTTCAAAACACTTATTATAATGCGATGTTGGCATATAAAATGGGATTTAACTATCCTCATGAGTACTATTGCAGACTTAACCTGCTATCTTTACCTATACTTATCTAGTACAATATGCTATGCCATGTCGCCACATTTATTAATTCGTCGTGATAATAAATATTACAAATGCATTTTCACTTCACGGGGCATCTGGTCCTCCCGCTCATTTTCATACCTCGGCTTCACATTGCCGGCACATATATGCACCTTGTGATATCAAGCTGTCAGAGCTTGCATATCGCTCCGTGTATTAAGCTCAATGGCTTGACTACTAACTCTCAGCTCCTCGGCTGACCATTATATTTATCCGGCTCATCGCCTCATTATCATTCCCTCATTTCTCACATACTGAGATAATTGCCCGTAGTGGCTTATCCATCATCACATAATTATCTTAACACACATATACTGTCGTCAGGGCCTAATGACATAGCATATTTTGACGCGTGGGCCTAGATTCACCACGATTAATCTTCCAATGATCACTTCCCAAATTAATGCCTCTATCAGACTACAATAAAATTCAATTACATTCTCCAAATCAAATCTGAACAGTTAACTAAGCAAATCATATTCCTCCTGTCCATGTAATCAGCATTCAGGAGAAATTTAGAATCAACTAATTAAGATGGTTGCAAAATAACCATAACAAAAAAATGAGTCTACTTTAATGTCCAAGAAAACTTCCGTCTGGTGACTAGCGAATCAAATATCATACTCTGCCACTGCCAATAAGCATAATATTGACCTCAAATCTAGTTCAAATGTAGGCCTAAGCATTTAAACTAATTCGGTCCAATCCGACAATAACATCGACAAAAAAATTAATAATAATAATAAGAAAAAGATAATTGAAATTAAACACAAACTACGTGCATAAATCAGCATTTTTACCTCTCCTCTGTGCTACACCAAAAATATGAAATTACAATACCTAAACATCTACTTAGCAGCTCGCGTAACGCCTAAGGAAATAGTACAATCAGTGAAAGATTACATGAGATTTTTGTTACTCACATTCTGCCATTAAGCTTCACCCCACAGGGGCATCCATCTGGTTGAAGTTAGAACATGTTGCAATACATAAGGCACATCTTCACAAAATTGATGTATACCTCCATGGTATCAATTTCCTTGGGCACACGACACTTTTCTTGCAACTTCAGCGGCTTAAATACTAATAATTATATACACTGACTGAAAACACATATAAAAGATTCACTTTTATTTTTTTTTTTTTTTTTTTTAACACCACGCCCGCTTCTCTGGACATTCCTGCGAGACGATTGTGTGAGTGTGGCCCTCGCTCCCTCAGTGAAAGTTATTTACACACTGGACTGCGGCCGGCGATAATCCCTCTGCAGCAAGTTTGTTGTCCTACTAGTTGTCAATGACCTGTGGAATAATCCATCCATTGACTCTACCACTACTGTTATTTCTTAATGGCTCCTGCTAGTAACATTTCCCGTACAGCCTATTCTTGTACGAAAGAAGTTCCTTTGTTTACCCATTACTCTCAAAATGTTACAAAGTAATATATGGCAAATAAAATTAGTGACTAATTGGCTTATCACTCAAATAGAATATCTCTATAACTCTGACCGCAATTACTCGTTCTAATACAAGACGGTGTCTTTGAATGCTCGGCTAAGTTGCCTTAAAGTTTACATTTCACAAATGTCGCCCAATGTTCAAAAGAGAGAAATTCGCTGACACGTCTGGTCTGTACGATCCTTGGTGAACAAGTGTCCCTTCCTCTTGGCGGCAGAGACCTGCTTCGATTTCTGGCGGACTGATATTTTCAGAATTTCAAGAGCGTCCTTTAATACACGCAGCTCGATGCGGACCGTCCTTATCATCTAAATTTATACTTAAACTGCTGGTGGTTCCATCACTACCCTGTGATCACCGAATTAATCATACAATTATGCACAGTATAGGTGGCGTGGGTGGGAATATTTCTTTTGTCGCACCGCCGGCTGTCGTACGGTTCCGGCGCGAACTTCAGGTACTCTCGTTCCCAGACATAACTTCTGCTAACTTAATATTTACTGCATATTAACAGGATTTAGCATACACACTCACTATGATCCCCAACCTAAAGTGTCACTCTGATAAACAAGTATACAATTACTGTCCGATTCTATGACGAAAATAAATTTGAGGAAGCGCTACATTTGAATAATACAAATTCAGCTCCCTGATTGGTTGACCGGTTTCAAGCGGGTAACATTGGACTGTTCCTAGTTCACTTTCGTGGGGGTGGTTGGAAGCTCTTTCTTGTCTTCAGATGGAAAACTACCACTCCTTGACCTCAATTTCAAAGTACCAACGCGTCCTCTCCCTCTTTGTGTGAAGATAATTGCTTTATTGCACCAAAACAAACCGTGCTCCGAAGTGCTCTGGCCGGCTTAAACATCTATTGTGATTTTTCTGCTTCCTGCCAGAGTGTGAGAACATATTCTCAACTGTGTGGAAAAATTACATTATCAATATCAGTAGCAATATGTTGATATGATGTAATTAGGCTCAATTAATTGGGTGCAACTCCTCCCTTACTAAAAATAGAAATGTTCCGAAAGAATATGAGGAAGATTTCTAGATCTTATGTCATTCAATCTCAACTTGGTTACAAAACTGCAACCATAATTGAGCCTCAACTCTGTACCTCGCTTAGTTAGTAAATTCTCTTCGTAGTTGCAAATTTTCTTCTTCTAGTTGTCTACGTTCCTCCTGTAACTCGGCGATAATTGTCTCCATGATTTCTCTCAGCTCCGTGGCCTCTTGCAGACATTCTGGGCAATCATCACGTCCATCTTCTTCTCGCTTCTCTACGGATTTCGTGATTGGTAGGTCTCCGTCATTCGGTGATATTTCTTCGTCATCACAGCTCAGGTTGAATTGGTCATCATCTTCATCTTCTTCTTCTTCTTCCTCCACTGCAGAAATATCGTCATCATCCTCTGCCATGGACCAATCTTCGTCAGCCGTCATCTCCTCTTCCGTAGATGAGTCCTCCTCTTCTTCACTCTGTGAATATTCTACCAGGTTCACTTGTGGAATTCCTCCGGGTGGTGGTCGATACAACTTTAAGCTTCGGGCATTAAAAGTCATCTCCTCTTGACCATCTAGGCTGACTATCCTGTATGCGTTATTGTGAAGTGACTCGGTTATTCTATACGGTCCCACATATAATGGTGCGTAAAAATAGAGTTTCCGATTTGCATTTCCAACAATGTTTGGGATTTGCATACTGTCGTTTTATCCGGAATAATCCCTCTTATTTTGACAGAAGATACAGGAATCTCGGGAAGTTTGTGACGTTCTTTTATATCTTCATACAGTGCTCTGGATATAATACTTATCGACGCTCCTGTGTCTATGAGAGCTCTAATATTTGTGCCATACAACCTAACGTTTATGACCGGCAATTTCGGTATCTGTTTGGCCTCTCTTATTATAGGATCTTCCAAAAGATCTTGTGGCTGCACGACCCAGGAATCCACCTGCGCTACAACCCAATCACTCGAGTTGTCGGCCATTAGCACAAGCTCGTTCCGGTCGGATGGAGACATTGATATTACATTGGCGTTTTTTTTTTTTTTGCTGCCCGTGGCCATTCTGTGAGTATGGCTGGGCTTCCGGGTTCAAAGACTGCTGCCTGCGGTCAGCTTGGTTGCGCGTTCTCTGATACTCGATACTTTCTGCGCCTACTATGTCCGGATTGAGGTCCGTTTGATTAATGGCCTCTCTCCAACGTTCCCTTTCTTGACGTTCTGAGTTCAAATCTTGGACATACCGTTTATTCTCCCTGTCACGATGATCCGGTTCTCTGTTACGATATCTGTACGATTGTTGCTGTTGATTTCTACCGTACCACCTTCCGCGTTGATTATACCTTTGGTAAGGACGGTCACGGTTCCGATATTCGTACCTATTCCTGTCACGTCTGAGGTCTTGTCTAGGGTAACTCCTATTATATTCATAATTATTCCGCACTGGCCTCTCGTTACGGAATTCTGCATTGTTAAGCTGTTCCCTATTATCGGGCTTCCTGCGTGGTATTGCTCCTGTATTCGGGCTAATCCTGTCCTGGTGACTATTGGTTTCCACGTTTTCGACTACAAACACTTTATGCTCGAGGTTCCGTGTTGGCCTAGGTGAATTTACACTGGTTGTGGCGTCTAACTGGCGTAAAATCTCTTCTGCGTCCTCCGGGGTTTGAACTTTCGAGGTAATTAACATCCTCTGAACCTCGACTGGAAGTTGCTTAATGAGCACTTGGACAAGCTCACTCTGAGATGGAGGATTGTCTAGCTCCTGCAATTTAACCAACTGATCTAGGAAGTACCTACTAAATTGCGTAGGCTGAGTGCTCGTATACTTTTTGGAGTAAAGTTCTAACCGTAAACTCTGTTGTGTCCCTAAGTTCCAAAAACGATTGAGAAATGCCCTCTCAAAATCTTCAAATGTACTAAATGAAGTGCGAAAGCCTATGAACCATGTCTTAGGACTTGACTCTAAATATTTCTCAGTTATTCTTAATTTCTTTTCCTCCGGAATCTGCATTTCCTGAAAATAAGCCTTCAGATCTCTAAGGAACATTTTAGGGGTCACGGAATTAGTACCGTTAAACTTCCGTGGTTGCTCGTCGCTCAATTTTAATATATTGACGAGGTTTGAGTGCGCTACAATTGTTTGAACATTCTCTTTACGAACTGGCTGAGTGCTCGGGTCGACACTAATCCTTTCTGTTACCTGAGGTGTAACAACAGGTGCTGGTTGTTGAAATGCTGTCCCGTCCTTCCTCATACCAGCCTTTAGAATAGCCTGCTCTTCTGACATAAACTTAACCAATGTTGCCAGATTTTCCGTCTGAGTTTGCAGGTTATTGATTTCACCATTGACAACCTCTCGTACTTCGTCACGCATTAACTCGTCACCAATTTTAAGCTCCTTATCAATGGTACTGGCCATTTCAGTCTGCCAAGCTGTAATTTCCTCTCTCATTCCTACGAGTTGTTTAGTCACGTCTTCCTTGTTCGCGATCCTAGCCTCCTCCATAACTCTTAATCCTTGGTCGAACTTCTCTAGCCCTTCGTGAACTTCGTTAGCTATTGAGGTCAGACTCTTTTGCGTGTCTGCCTCTAATACATTCATTTGGTCTTGGACCATAAGAATGTGTTCGGCCATTTTTTTACACTGTTCCTCGACCTGTTTCTTAGTGTCATCTATTTTGCTACTTAGTGACAACGTTACATCCCCTAGCTGTTTGATAAGTTGTTTATGTGCATGAGCCAAATTACTAAGCTCCTGCTTGGTTTCTTTCCTATTTTTATCACACTGTTCCAGTAGCTTTTCCTGATTTTCTGACAGTTCCCTACGCAGCTCCTCCTGGTTACGTGAAAACTCTGTCTGAATAACATCTAACTGTTCACTCAAGTTCTGGGTTAAAGTGTTCTGTGTGTCCTCCAATTGTTTATTTAAATTCAGAGTCAAAGTGTTCTGTGTGTCTTCCAATGATTTATTTAAGTTCTCCGTGAGTGTGTTCTGATCCGCCTTCATTTCACTCTGGACCGCGTCCACTTTACCATTTAGCATATTAATGCCCGTGATTAGCTGTTCCCACTGCTCATCAGTTACCACCATCGTGAACAAATATATAAAATACTGGACCCCCCTTTCACTAGGGCGAAACTTAATAGCTATTTACAACACAACACAACATTTCCTTACTTATCCTTACAATGGGATAAACAACGTTACTTTATCACATGACTACCATTATACAGTCACACAACTGCACAGTGTTTATAACTACTTATTTACCCTTGGAATGTTCTAAATTGTCCGTCTGTCACGACCTAACCATTCTTACCATCATAAGGCGATAATCGAGCCCCACGTTGGGCGCCATTTTTAAAAAGACTCATACATCCCCATGCACCCTTTTGTCGGTAGAGCTGCGGTTCCTCTTGATATATGCTGTCTCCGGCTGCTAGAAAAAAATATACTTACCGCATCGTAGAGATTCTTTCTCGGGTGTGCTCAGTTCCAGGTCGCCTGTGGGTTGGTGCATAGGGGTTGCCTAACTAAGGATTACCAGTAAATAGTCTAAAATAACCACCATGACACGGACTGATTATGTAATAAATAAACTTTATTGACAAAGCAAGAATTTAGTAAGTATGCACAAGGCTTGAACCAAAGCTCAATCAAGTTTAGTATCACCGTTGAAGATGCAATATAAGAATACCTGCAATTAATCATGACTAATCTGAATGTGATCAATAAATTAATTGATTAATAGAATAATTAATTAAAAATGATCCAAATAAAATTGTCAACAAATATAAGTGAAGCGAGTCGTTGACCAAAATGCAACCTCAAGTACACCAAAATAGTGCGTTTAACAATAATATCCCAATAAAATGTCATTTACTGATTCAACTAGATCGATATAATATGGTGTGTTTACGATAGATATCATAGTGTCATAAACAAGAACTCTACTAACGTGTAATGCATTATAGTTAAGCTTGCATGTAATCTAGAACATTCCAACATTCCTAGGAGTACAATCTCCAAACTCTATGTCAATTATTTAACATTAAATACACTCATTGAAAACCTGAGGATAGATGTAACACAAATAAACCGCTGTGCAGCGTGACGTAATCATACTTATGAACTCTGCAAATTTAATTTCTAAACCCTGGATCTTACTGAACTTTAAAAAGATAAAACCTCATCTTTTAACACACTCAAAAATATGCAAATTTATGCATCAAGGCCAGTATTACTGTCAGAACCAACTTATGGCAATTAATCATCAAAATCAATTACATCGCTTCCTAATAAAATACAATTTAATTTACGACAAACATTCGTTCAGTAAGTCCTACAAATCTGTTGTGTCGTGTTCCGTGACGTAATAACACGAACCTAACACATCCTGTACTTACGTCACACGAACTGCCGTACTATTTACAAATGAGTGAACCAATCACCTATCACACTAATGGACTTAAAATTACGTAAACTAATAATATTACCTTGTAGTCACAGAGAATAATCTAACTTACACATCAATAAAATATACTCGTCAGGGTTGAGAGATGATCAACGTACGAGTCCACGTGATATTTACATTTCCTATACCGCTGCTTATTCATGCACGCACTCATAATCGTAAATGAATTTAACATAATATGATGTAGATTGCATCGTCACCGACAAACATGTTATCTTGCCCAGAGTCCTGCAATTTCAACTCTCTGGTTAAGAATATTGATTCACCATGTCCAATTATCAGTTTCATGGCTCCCCTACTCTATTCACTACAAAAAAAAAAACAAGGAGTAATAAAAATTAAATCAACTCAAAATCAACTCACAACAACATTACGAAAAATGAGGTTCACAAACTCCCATTTAAAACCAAAGTTCAAAACACTTATTATAATGCGATGTTGGCATATAAAATGGGATTTAACTATCCTCATGAGTACTATTGCAGACTTAACCTGCTATCTTTACCTATACTTATCTAGTACAATATGCTATGCCATGTCGCCACATTTATTAATTCGTCGTGATAATAAATATTACAAATGCATTTTCACTTCACGGGGCATCTGGTCCTCCCGCTCATTTTCATACCTCGGCTTCACATTGCCGGCACATATATGCACCTTGTGATATCAAGCTGTCAGAGCTTGCATATCGCTCCGTGTATTAAGCTCAATGGCTTGACTACTAACTCTCAGCTCCTCGGCTGACCATTATATTTATCCGGCTCATCGCCTCATTATCATTCCCTCATTTCTCACATACTGAGATAATTGCCCGTAGTGGCTTATCCATCATCACATAATTATCTTAACACACATATACTGTCGTCAGGGCCTAATGACATAGCATATTTTGACGCGTGGGCCTAGATTCACCACGATTAATCTTCCAATGATCACTTCCCAAATTAATGCCTCTATCAGACTACAATAAAATTCAATTACATTCTCCAAATCAAATCTGAACAGTTAACTAAGCAAATCATATTCCTCCTGTCCATGTAATCAGCATTCAGGAGAAATTTAGAATCAACTAATTAAGATGGTTGCAAAATAACCATAACAAAAAAATGAGTCTACTTTAATGTCCAAGAAAACTTCCGTCTGGTGACTAGCGAATCAAATATCATACTCTGCCACTGCCAATAAGCATAATATTGACCTCAAATCTAGTTCAAATGTAGGCCTAAGCATTTAAACTAATTCGGTCCAATCCGACAATAACATCGACAAAAAAATTAATAATAATAATAAGAAAAAGATAATTGAAATTAAACACAAACTACGTGCATAAATCAGCATTTTTACCTCTCCTCTGTGCTACACCAAAAATATGAAATTACAATACCTAAACATCTACTTAGCAGCTCGCGTAACGCCTAAGGAAATAGTACAATCAGTGAAAGATTACATGAGATTTTTGTTACTCACATTCTGCCATTAAGCTTCACCCCACAGGGGCATCCATCTGGTTGAAGTTAGAACATGTTGCAATACATAAGGCACATCTTCACAAAATTGATGTATACCTCCATGGTATCAATTTCCTTGGGCACACGACACTTTTCTTGCAACTTCAGCGGCTTAAATACTAATAATTATATACACTGACTGAAAACACATATAAAAGATTCACTTTTATTTATTTTTTTTTTTTTTTAACACCACGCCCGCTTCTCTGGACATTCCTGCGAGACGATTGTGTGAGTGTGGCCCTCGCTCCCTCAGTGAAAGTTATTTACACACTGGACTGCGGCCGGCGATAATCCCTCTGCAGCAAGTTTGTTGTCCTACTAGTTGTCAATGACCTGTGGAATAATCCATCCATTGACTCTACCACTACTGTTATTTCTTAATGGCTCCTGCTAGTAACATTTCCCGTACAGCCTATTCTTGTACGAAAGAAGTTCCTTTGTTTACCCATTACTCTCAAAATGTTACAAAGTAATATATGGCAAATAAAATTAGTGACTAATTGGCTTATCACTCAAATAGAATATCTCTATAACTCTGACCGCAATTACTCGTTCTAATACAAGACGGTGTCTTTGAATGCTCGGCTAAGTTGCCTTAAAGTTTACATTTCACAAATGTCGCCCAATGTTCAAAAGAGAGAAATTCGCTGACACGTCTGGTCTGTACGATCCTTGGTGAACAAGTGTCCCTTCCTCTTGGCGGCAGAGACCTGCTTCGATTTCTGGCGGACTGATATTTTCAGAATTTCAAGAGCGTCCTTTAATACACGCAGCTCGATGCGGACCGTCCTTATCATCTAAATTTATACTTAAACTGCTGGTGGTTCCATCACTACCCTGTGATCACCGAATTAATCATACAATTATGCACAGTATAGGTGGCGTGGGTGGGAATATTTCTTTTGTCGCACCGCCGGCTGTCGTACGGTTCCGGCGCGAACTTCAGGTACTCTCGTTCCCAGACATAACTTCTGCTAACTTAATATTTACTGCATATTAACAGGATTTAGCATACACACTCACTATGATCCCCAACCTAAAGTGTCACTCTGATAAACAAGTATACAATTACTGTCCGATTCTATGACGAAAATAAATTTGAGGAAGCGCTACATTTGAATAATACAAATTCAGCTCCCTGATTGGTTGACCGGTTTCAAGCGGGTAACATTGGACTGTTCCTAGTTCACTTTCGTGGGGGTGGTTGGAAGCTCTTTCTTGTCTTCAGATGGAAAACTACCACTCCTTGACCTCAATTTCAAAGTACCAACGCGTCCTCTCCCTCTTTGTGTGAAGATAATTGCTTTATTGCACCAAAACAAACCGTGCTCCGAAGTGCTCTGGCCGGCTTAAACATCTATTGTGATTTTTCTGCTTCCTGCCAGAGTGTGAGAACATATTCTCAACTGTGTGGAAAAATTACATTATCAATATCAGTAGCAATATGTTGATATGATGTAATTAGGCTCAATTAATTGGGTGCAGTAGCTACAGGTGGTCTGTTGAGTTTTATAAACATTGCACCACAAACATTCTTCATCAGTAACTTTGATCTAAGTTTGTTTATAATTATGTCCCTAGTCCTAAATGCACATTCACATTAAGCTGTGCTATATGATATTGATTTTACTGCACTTGTTGAAGGAATCTTGTGTTTTATGAGCTTTCTTCCCACCAGTGGCGAAGCTATTAGTTAATGAATGGGTAGGCAGGAAATCTTAGCTTAAAATTTCTTGTAGTGTTGTTCCAAACGTCAAGTTTTCTTGGTATTGCAAGTTGTCCACTTCATGACCGTATTGATGAGTATAATCAACAAGTATAATTAAAGAACCACCTAATCGATACTTTATTTTTTGCGTTGGGCAAAATTAAATATACAAATCACGCACAGAACATGTTTCGACCACTTAATGGTCATCATCAGCTGTATAAGGAAAACTTAGATGAAAAATATTGGACAATAAGCACAAGCGTTAATCTTTAGGTTATGGAAAAAATATTTGCTGTGTCGATTGTTTGATTTGTGTTAAACAACTACCCAAATTTTAGAGCTAAAATATCAATCCCAGAATATCAGTCCCTTTATTATAGAGTACTGGTTACATTGAGTTATAATCATCACAAAATGTCAAAGCCTGCTTGATTTTAATAAAAATAATACCGTAATATTGGTTTTATGTCCCACAAATTACTTTGACTTTTTTCTGAAATGCTTACAGAATATCAAATTTACACCGACAGTAGCCAACTGCACCACTCCACCATTAGATAAATCACCATTCAAACAATCGACACAGCAAATATTTTTTCCATAACCTAAAGATTAACGCTTGTGCTTATTGTCCAATATTTTTCATCTAAGTTTTCCTTATACAGCTGATGATGACCATTAAGTGGTCGAAACATGTTCTGTGAGTGATTTGTATATTTAATTTTTAAAGTATCGATTAGGTGGTTCTTTAATTATACTTGTTGAAGTTTTCTTGGTTGCAAAATGGTCAATCACACGGTCCTTCAGGAGTTATCATTCATCAAATTCCTTCACAGGCTTTTTCTAGATAGAAATGGTTCTAAGACTGTTGAGCTTTTCATTGTTAATTGTATTACACAAGAAGCTTTATATCCTCTTCAGAGTACCCATACTCTTTCCATTAATATTAAGCGAATCAATTTTGACACTTCAACATACACTGGTTCGAGGTCATTGAGGACAACAACGATTTTGAGGGTACAAATATTTTTCTATATGGGAATAAATGTTTATCAATTCATTTTCCAGTGTACCTCTATTAAAAAAAAGGGGTTATATGTTCATAAGATAGTTCAGTTTAATAGCAGGGAAGCTTTCTGAAGCGAGTTGGATCCAACAATTCTACAAACTGAACCCTTTCAAAATTGGCAACCCGTATTTCCATTTGCATAATTAAAGTGCCAAGGACTTCACTGTTAAAATGTTGAGCGTTTGGAATGTCCTGTCATCTACATCTCACTATTTATTTTACGACATTTTCACCGCAAGAGGATACAGTGTTTTCAGATCACATGTCTTTGAGGATACCAGTGGTTTTCCTAATTTCACTATTGCCCAGAATTACATCAGATGTGGTTTTATGTTGCAGTAGAATAAGGAAATGGTCTGTTTAAATAAAAAAATATCTATAGAGACAGAGCAAATAAATGAATTGGGCCTGCCTGAGTATGTTAAGCAGCCCAACAGCAGAATTTTACGACTCACTGTCCCAACCCTCATCATAGTGTGAAAATATTGTTTGGACTGCTCTGGAACAAAAGCTCCAATGGGTAGTACATGCTTGTGGAAATCTGAATCCTTTGGATTCCAGAAGATGAGCTCTCTTTGAGGTTCTACTAGAAATGAATGAAATCATGTCAGCTTATGAATGAAGAAGATTACTGATTTTATTGTTTTGCAGCAATGGAGAAGAACAAGGTTTAATTGGTGGGCATAGCAGTCTGACATATTTCCCGTCAGCAAACTTGCTTAACGTAATGCTGGACACCACCCATGCTTTCTTGCCATTGTGGAGCATCCGTCATATGTTTGACATATATTTTATCAATTACTTCTCACTTTCACAGAATATCGATAATTAATTCTGATAAGCCCGATACAGTCTTACCAAAATTATAAAATCCTTTTATTTATAACCACCTATTCAATACATTACAATACACTCTTTGAATTATAATATAATCATCAAGTGTCTAATATTGGGACATGTTTCGTTCAACATAGCGAACATCATCAGCCATTAATGCAACAAAAACTAGGTCAGGGCCCTGAGCTTAAAATATAGAGAATGTTATCAAATTAAAAAATGAACCATGTTGTAGTAAAAAGTGGTAATCAACAATCAATACAATAAAAACATTAGAACCGAGCTCGATAGCTGCAGTCGCTTAAGTGCGGCCAGTGTCCAGTATTCGGGAGATAGTAGGTTCGAACCCCACTGTCGGCAGCCCTGAAAATGGTTTTCCGTGGTTTCCCATTTTCACACCAGGCAAATGCTGGGGCTGTACCTTAATTAAGGCCACGGCCGCTTCCTTCCAACTCCTAGCTCTTCCCTGTCCCATCGTCGCCATAAGACCTATCTGTGTCGATGCGACGTAAAGCAATTAGCAAAAAAAAAAAAAAAAAAAAAAACATTAGACATGAGGTAGTAACAATATATGCAAGTTAAAAAGCAAAATTCGTCGTGGAGTACATTAACGGTGGCAATCTGTGGAATTAAAAACAATTATGAGGCTGCTCGAACATGACAATGGATATTGTAACATAAATATACATCAATATGTGAAGCGTGGATTAATATTGTGAGGATGAAGTTCCTTTGAATTCATAAATAAGGATTAAAATAGAGTTGATTGACTTGTCACGAGTCCAAGTTGAACTAGTCAAAGGCACATAACATTGAACAAACTAAATTTGACGTATAACTTGAACCTCAGCAGAAGCAAAATTCATAAGAGAGGTGCAATCTTGCTGTCAGAAAAATACCAGGTAAACTAGTTATATATACACCCTGAGCACAGCCTTGGATGGTCCTAACCGTCAGCATTTCTTCAAGCAGGGTTGCTTTTATCTTCCGTTTAACATGGATTTAATCCATTTGACGAGATGGTTTTACTCACCTTGCTCTTTTCCTGCTTTAATCATAGAGTCATAGGTTGTATTGCTGAAGGCTCTTTCTATATCTAGAAATGCCACCAGTGTAATTTCTTTATATTCTAGGCTTTCCTCTAGTTTACAAACCAACTGGTGGAGTACTACTTCAGTGGATCTGCCAGGTCTATATGCAAACTGATTTTCATATAAGATTGAGTTTGGTTCCACTTCCTCATCCAATTCTTTCTGTCCTCTCACGTTAGTTGGAATTTTTTTTGTACAGCCTTCCCTAGAACTTCTCTGTATATATATCCCAGTTAGTTCTTTTTGAGTCTCTGTACATCTCAATCCCACATAGTCTCACATCTATTGCAAATTGAATGTGCTGGTGGTCTGCCAATGATGGTTCTTCCAGCACCTTCCTGTCTTTAATAAAGTTTGCAATATGCGTAGTGCTTAGTGTAATGTCTATTACCTCCCTACGATTTTTATTTATAAATGTAGGCTTGTTTCCTAGATTTAGTATCGTCAACTGAGTTCCAATAAGAAGCTCTAGTAAAGACTCACCTCTTACATTGCAGTTCGTGCTGCCCCATGCCGTGTGGGGTGAATTTGCATCTCCTCCAAGGACTAGGTGTTCGCCTTTCCTCTTTGCGTTGCAAATTAGTTTCTCAACTTCTTCTGATGGGGGCAGATTAGTTGAGTCATATGGGAGGTATGCAGAGCCTATGGTTATTTCTCTCTGACCTTCCCAATTTCCAAGTTTTATCTTGGCCGCCACTGATGCTCGGTAGTTAACAAGGAGGTTAAAGGAATGGAATGGGCTAAGCATCTGTTAGAAGGAATGGAATGGGCTAAGCATCTGTTAGACCTTTTTAATTTGCAATTAAATGTCTTGAATGTGGTGCATATCTGACTCATTTGTATTTGTTTTGCAGAGAGGATATCGAAAGAGATAATGCTGATATTCGCCGTTTTACAACTGCTGCTGCATTGGCTACTGTGATGAGCAAAGTTTTTGGACTTCGTGGACCTCATTCAAATGCATTACTTGACCGATGCCCTACATTTGTGTCCAAAGACAAATACCTGAAATCAAGACTGATGGGCAAGTCAAGGAAGGTAATCTTGTATACCTGTTTCCTTTTAGTTCCTTGATAATTAACTAGCAACTTGACCTGGCTTTGTACTGGAATAATTTTGAAATTATGGTGATAGGCCTAATAAGATGTCATTTTAGATGACATTAGCTGCTTTTCTTCCTGATGTATGTCCCGCCCTCCTGCATCCATCCACTGTGATTTGTGTGTGCGTATGTTTTATGGCAGGATTGATCTGTTTAGTAATTGCAAACACATCCATAAACTGAGTTGAACTGCTCAGTGTATGCCAGAGGAAGTTACATATACTCGGATCAAGTTACAGCCGACGACGACGATCTAGCTAGCTCATTGTGATTGTATTGCACGACCCTTCTAGTCTCCTGTTAGCTCGCTCCTTTCTCGCCATGAACTATTCAAGCTATTCCTCCGCTGTCAGTGAAATGACAATTATCCCTAAACGATCCATAAAGATTATACATTTTAAAGGGTGTAAAGAGCATTTTTATCTTAATAAGATCATTAACCCACTTAAGTCCAGATTATTTTTTAGTTCATAGACTGAAAATTTACACATAGATATGTTCAGTATGGACTGCTACTCACATAAATATGAACCAAAATTGTTTCATTCATTTAGGTCCTGTATAAACACCTGTGCTGGAGCGAGGTTATGAGACTTGCTCGAAATTTTACCTGGCAACAGTTTACTTTTTATGAATGTGTGTTGTATATAGTCATAAAATGAGTATTTTCACATCAATAATCATTACTGCTCCCTTTTATAAGAAGTATATTTTGTTTGCAGAACATAACCATCACTAGAGTTTGTATTCGCACATGATAAATTGCAAAGCAAGTATCAGAAAGGGGGAAGTTATACCTAGCACACACATTCAGTGTTTTTTGACCTCCGCTTGTGGGTGGGTGCAGTAGAATAACATCCACGGTATCCTCTGCTTGTCATAACAGGTGAATAAACGGGGTCCCATGGGCTCTTAACTTGGGAGCATGGGTTGGGACCATGGGGCCCTTAGTTGAGTCCTGGCATTGCTTCCAGTTGTGCCAGGCTCCTTACTTTCATCTATACTATCCGACCTCCCTTGGTCAACTCTTGTTCTTTTCTGAACCCAGCGGTGTTAGGTGTCGAGGCCTAGGGAGACTTTCATTTTGATGCGCTTCGTGTCCCTTGTCTTTTTCTGGCTGATACCTTCATTTTTCTAAGTGTCGAACCCTTCCACTTTTTTCACTCTGATCAGAGTTAATAGAGGATTGTTGCCCAGTTGTACTTAAAGTCAAATCAAAATCACTTTATTTGCAAATGAAATGTCTACCTCGGTGGCAAATGGTACACTAAAATACATTATTGTCAAACACTAAATTTTAAATTAACAAGAGAAGATGATATTTTCCTAGAATACAATATTATACAATTTACACTAACAATTTTTTCTATTAAACTTACTACTGTCCTTAATAAATTTATATTGTTTGCAAAATTCTACTTGTAGTATCTTCTGGACTTACATAGTCAACTCATATAAAGTATGTGGAATTACTTCAAATAATAGTATACAACTGGTATAAGGTTAAAATTTACATTGCTTTTATTTATTTATTTATTTATTTATTTATTTATTTATTTATTTATTTATTTATTTATTTATTTTATTTTATATTTTATTTATTTATTTATTTATTTATTTATTTATTTGTTTGTTTGTTTGTTTGTTTGTTTGTTTGTTTGTTTGTTTGTTTGTTTGTTTGTTTGTTTGTTTGTTTGTTTGTTTGTTTGTTTGTTTGTTTATTTTGGAATCTAAGTAGCATAACGACCTGCTGCGTCTTAACCAGAGCCCCTTTTGCCACCGCTTTTCAGAGTTCCTGAAGGGCCTTCACAGCTACCGTAGCGGTTCCAGGGCCCTTGAAGTCCCCACTGTACTTCACCCGTACAGGCACTCCCCTACTTCGGCTGTCCAATATCCATAGACCAGGGGATGGAATTAATTTATTCACACACATTTTTTTATTTACAATAACCTGCACTGGTCGAATGCCCTCTAACATTTAATTTATTTTCTTTGTTGCTGTTTATTCTCTTCTTGAATGTCTGTGCAGATTTGTAAAAAAATCAAACACTACCCCTGGTAAACTGTTCCACTCCTTCACGCCCTTCCCAATGAATGAAAATTTACCGCAATCGCTTCTGCTAAAATCCCTTCTAATTTTATACTTCTGGTCAGTCCTGCCGATATAATTATTTTCCAACTGAAGTCTCTCGCAGATTTCTCCCCATGCTTCTTCTCCTGTATAGGCTCTATATAATCCTATAAGTCTAGTTTTCTCCCTTCTCTTTCTTAAAGTTTCCCACCAAGTTCCTCTAACATTTCTGATGCACTACTTTTTCTCCTGAAATCCCCTGTTACAAATATTGCTGCTTTCCTCTGCACACTATTTCTTTTATAGGTATTCTTGGTGAGGATCCTAAACACTGTTTGCATATTCCAATAATGGACGAACCATACTTAAGTAACTTTTTCTTTTAATTCTTTGTTGCATCCTTTAAGTAGCCTCATTATGACATGTAATGATCTGTATGCTTTCCCAACAATATCATCAACATGACCCTTCCAGTGCAAATTACTTTCAAATCTCATACATAAGTATTTGTACTTGCCATCTTTTGGGATAACTACCTCATCCAAAGTATATTTAATTTCAGTTTTAAAGTTCCTGTTTGTAAATGTTGTAACAGTTGATTTGCCTCCATTAACCTTCATATTATTTTCTTCAACCCATTGTTGGATACTCTCAAAGTCTCTTTGTAATTCTGAACAATCCTCAATGTTATTTATTTCCCTATAAACAATTATGTCACCTGCATGCAATCTTATTTTTGACGTAATATTGTTCCCTAAATCATTTGCGTATATGAAGAAAAGTAACAGACCGATTATACTACCCTGTGCAATTTCCTTCCAAACTTTCTCTTCCTGTGATACATTGTTTCCTACTTTGAGTTTCTGAACCCTTAAATTTAGAAATATTCTTATCCAACGAATAACCATTACGTCCAATCCTATTCCCTCCAATTTCTTTAGTAATATTCCATGTTCCACTTTATCAAGGGCTTTGGAAAGATCTATGGCTATGCAATCTACCTGGCCTCCTGAATCCAACTGATCTGATATGTCCTGCTGAAATCCCACCATTTGTGCCTCACAAGAAAATGTATTTGTAAATCCCTACTGGCTCCTCATGAACCAATTTTTATCATCAAATATCCCTCTGATTTACTTTGCTATTAAACTCTCCAGTATTTTACAAACTACACTGGTCAGGCTGATTGGTCTGTAGTTCTCAGGTCTCCTTTTATCACCCTTTCCCTTAAAAATTGGTATTATTGTAGATTCCTTTCATTCCTCTTAACACTAGAATGGCTGAGAATCTTACGTTCCTAGAATAGCGGTAAAGGGTCATTTTAACCCATCATAAAAAATGCTTCAAAATGTTCAAATTAGAGCTCAATAAGAGATGTTCTTGTACTGTGTTTCCACAAATTTGTTTTACACACAAAGACCTGACTTTAATGTATGA